>NC_056750.1:572933754-573023754 GCF_019279795.1 Protopterus annectens | reverse complement strand
CTTTACTGTCTATTTCTGTACCTGAGGGTGCCAGATCTCAAATTGAGCCATTTGTCTTGAAATAAAAACGGTTTACCCCTCTCATTCCACTCAGATCAAACCTCAGATATACATGCATCTGTTTCTTCCTCGCTATATCCCCTATTCAAAAAGTCTGTTCTCAAAGTTGAAAAGGCACATTCTAACAAAATGCTGGTTGCGGCAAAGAGCACTTGTTAGACCCAAAATCAGAAAATACAATCAAGGCAAAAGTAATTGAAAATACATAGTTCAGTAAAAAAAAAAAAGTTTAAGTTGCATGCATATCTCCATATCAGTAGTAAAAAAAAAGTTTGCCTAAGTTGCATGCATATCTCCAGATTATAATGAAAAAATTTGGTTGAATATACCACACACAGTATAAAATGAGCTGAAAATGCAAAACTGTGAATGAATACCCCACAGTATCCTAAATGAGCTGAAATGCAAAAACCTAAGCAATGCAACGGTATTTAGGATATCATGCCAACCTGTTTTAAAAGATCGATCCTGATGATGATATCAATGATGGAAAATAAATTTGGCAGTGGGATGTTTGATAACATGTCTATAAGATAATCTTCCAACAATGGATGAGAATTCAATATATTCCAGTGAGTATTAGTTTTAGTATTGTATGAGAGAGAGAATCCTGGATTTTAGCATTACTAAATTGGACTGCTGAGGAATAACCTCTGGACAAAAATCTCTTGGTTAGATCCATTTGATGACTCTGAAGATCATCCACCAAATAACTGATTGCACTCCTATTATATTCATTCAAATGTTGAATAAATTCCTGGAGGTATTCCTCACCTCCTTTCCATATAAGCCAACAGTCGCCCAGGTATCTTCTCCATATATCAATCTCAGGTAGATATATGTATAAAAGCATAGATGGGGTGCAAGGATGCACCCATAGCCGTCACCTGTAGTTGCCAATAGCAGTTTTATAAATTGGTTTTTAGCCAGTATTCCAAGGCATTAATACCCGCCCAATGAGGAATTGAGACTGAGACTTCTGCAAAAAAAAAATCGTGACCTTGATTCTTTTCTTACACAACACAACACAGTGGTCAATTTTTTTTTTAGAAAAAAACAGACAAAGGGTTCAGTGAGTGACCAATGCCAGATACAATTGGTCTGCCTGGTGGCTGATCAATGGCCTTTTCAAAAATTCATTAAATTCCAAAGGCAAAACCTGAGTCGGATCAATCTCCATCTTCATGTAATGATGATGGTTGGAAAGTTGTCTAAGACCTTCATTCAAAAAAAATAATTTAATTTTTTTTTCAAAAAAAAAAATTGTATCAAAAAAAAAAATACTTTCATCAGTGAAAAAAAACAGGTAAAACCAAGGCCTTTATTAAGAAGGAATATTGATCATCAGTCAAAGAATCAAATTGTTTGCCCCTATCATAATCTTATTACTGTATTGTGTTCTCTAGAAAAGAAAAAAAAAAAAAATACTCTAAATCATGCAGCCCCCCTGTTGTGCTTGTTGCCAATCTTTCAACAGAGTTTCATCGGTGTGCCCACTAGTGGTTGGATTTACATCTCAATCCTCTAGGGGATATATTCTGTATTGGTAAGCTTTAAACAATTTACTGTGCCAAATGTTTGTTCTAAGCATCTTAATTTGTTTACCTAATTGAAAGAATAAGTTTTTCGCAACCGTCAACTGGATCCATGATTACCAAATCCACCTTTTCTGTGTGTTGTTCAGTTATGCAAAAAATTTTAAGTCATCCTTGTCGGAGCATAAACCAGATAACAATTTACTGAGATCCTAAACCCTGAAAAGATTCTTTTCTTAAAGGGTTGAATTTTGAAATAATAAGTAAGTCCAAAAAAAAAAAAATCAAATCAGAAGTCACAAAAAAAGAAAGCCAGAATAAAAATAAATGTAAACCCCCTATATAGGGAATAATTAACCGTAATGCACAACCTACAGTTGTTCAGAGAGGGGGCTAATCCATGGAGTATACCAATATGTAATGAATTTAAGCCAGACACACTTATGCACCTTATTTAAATCAGATAACAATATTAAGAAATCTATAAATGTACAGATGATTATTGTCAGCACTGTATACCCAGCAATTATTCTAAAAGAAGACCTGAGTGCAACACTGGGCAAACAAAACAAAAGCCCTCAAGATATGTGACCAATATTGACTCAAATGTAAAACAAAACATGAATCAGTAGGAACATAGGAATGAACAGATATTTCATCATAATCAAATGAAATAAATGAAAAAATAGCAATGTTGTGTTGTGCTACACAGTACTCAGAAATCCAGTATAAAAATGGCACTGTTATATTGTGCTACAACAGTTCTCTAAAGTCCTGTGTTCAAGAAAAAACGACTTAACAACACCATCCAGACAGTTAAATGATTGTCACCAATGAAAATTAATCCAAAAATAGATGTCAAGAACAGTACCTGGAAAGATGAAGTTTGAAATGTATTAGGACCCTAAAAAGTTGTTCCAAACAATGTCCAAAATGCATCCAATAAACTCACTTGTTAACTTAGATAAACATGATTATCCAAAAAAACAAAAAAGGATGACCAAACATCAGTAGTATAGTCAGCAAAAGCACTTAGTCATCATCTTATATAATGTTCTCTAAGGCATCTATATGACATCACTTCCTGATAAGTCAAAAATACAATCAAGGCAAAAGTAATTGAAAAATACATAGTTCAGTAAACAAAAAAGTTTGCCTAAGATGCATGCATATCTCCAGATTATAATGAAAAATACAATAAAGGGCAAATGCCCAAAAATAAACCGAAAACAAAAGTCAGGTTGAGCTGAAATGCAAAACCTAAGCAATACAACCTGATAAGAAATAAGTACATATACGTAATGCAAGTGATGGTTAATTACAAATTATAATTTATCATTTAATCCAGGAGGGAAAAGCCCCCCAAGTTTAATGATCCACCTTTTAAACTAAGAACACATACATGAAAAGTCCTGAAAAAATGGCACTGTTATATTGTGCTACACCAGTTCTCTAAAGTCCAGTGTTCAAGAAAAAACAACACCATCCAGACAGTTAAATGATTGTCACAGAAAATTTCTTCATTATGGTAAAACAATTACCAATGAAAATTAATCCAAAAATAGATGTCAAGAACAGTACCTGGAAAGATGAAGTTTGAAATGTATTAGGACCCTTAAAATTAACTAATGCACTATATAGACATGTTATCAAACATCCCACTGCCAAATTTACATTCACCATCATTGATCATATCAAAAACAGGTTGGCATGATATCCTAAATACCAAAGAAAAAGGTGGATCATTAAACCCTCCTGGATTAAATGATAAATTATAATTTGTAATTAACCATCACTTGCATTACGATATGTACTTATTTCTTATGAAAGCCTGCTGCTGAAACCGGTCTAGTTTCAGTTTTATTAAACTACCATTCTAACAAAATGTCATCATTATGCAACCTCATTACCCTAAGAAACTGCCCCTTAAGCACGTTCCTAGAGATGTGTCGAAGGCGCATGCTGGTTTTTTAAAGCAACAAATTTTCTTATAGGCTTCCTTATAAAGTTCTGTCCTACAGGTTCCAAAATCATCTCTTCTAATAGTAACATCTACAAAATAATCACTCTCCATTGAATGTTAATATGTAAATTTCAAAAAAAAGTTCTAGTATGCAGATAATCAATAAAATCTTTTAAATCCTGAAATGTGCCATTCCAGAGCATAAATACATCATCAGCAAAATGCTTATACAGAATATGTGAATTATAATGACCATTGCTAAGCACTTGATTTAACTCCCATTGTGCTAACACAAGGTTGGAGTAGCCATTTGCACAAGCTGAGCCCATAGCCAAGCCAACCCTTTGTAAATAAAATTATCATCAAAAACAAACATGTTATTTTCTAATATTAATTCTAGCAAGGTGCAAATAAGGGTCTATATTAGAACCATGAAAGTCCTATTCATCCAATACATAAACACTGACACATATTATGAGAACCGCGAATACACTGAACGCCCTAAACCGTGAAATTCAAAAACTCGAACAATCATAGCTGTCCATCCCCACCACCCGCTACATACTACCTACCCAAACAAAATAAATAAAACACATGCATACACTAACCAAAACCTTACTTCCAACCCTAAACTAAATCTTGCATATACTACCATCTATGCACTTACCTTAACCCACGCCCTAACCCTAAGGTCTGTAACTATCGCACACTTACCCTAAAAAGCTATACCCAAACAAAATAAATAATCCACACACATACAATTAACAAAACCCTACTTCCAACCCTACACTAAACCTCACATAATTACCATCTATGCACTTACCTTAACCCGCACCCTAACCCTAAGGTCCGTAACTATCACACACTTACCTTACGGAGCTATACCGCAGAAGGGCCAACCATAACGAGTCAATATTTCAGATTTCGTGCTTCAGGACGATCGGTGTTTTCGCCGTTCGATGAATACATGTCAACGTTTCCGTATTTGGGTAAGTGGAACTTCGCGGTTTCAATAGGAATCGCAAATAACCTCTATTTTATTATGTGGGACCATGTTCAACCCATTTAGAAATGCTCTGTTATCAATCCCCCATATATTAGGTATAACAGTAAAATGTGACTCAATATCCATGGTAACAAAATAAAGACTCTTACTAGTGTCAATGACTGAGGCCTTAAGAAAAAGATATTACTACAGTTGTCACCCCATCTAAAAAAGGATGCAGCATTTTCTCCACATAAAGGGAAATGGGCTCTGTAGCCAACCTCTGCTCAACGCTATAGGTCACATATTTGGACAAAGAGTATTTATGGACTTTGGGAAGACCATATAGGATTGGTATAACTGGATGTTCAACTGTAAAATATTTAAACAGATCTTCTGTTATCCTTCCGGTCAATAGAAGACCAAAAATGAGAAAAGCAATTGTATCAATAATTTTGTTCACCTGATGTTTAGTAATAGATAAATATGTACAAGTATCATCCAATAATAAATGCATAAAATACCCTGTCCATATCAACAATCCCACCTCCCTTATCAGTGAGGCAAATCTCAATAGAGGGTGTTAGAAGATTAAGGATAGGGTAAGGGCTAGGTAAGGGGATAGATTTGGTGTGTACATATATGGTGGTACATGTGATGTGTGTCTGAGTATCTTGTTTAGTCACAGTGTTACAGAAAGAGTTGTTTGTAAAGTAAGGTGCAGTGTATGAGTTAGGAGCAGGACCAGAGTTAGGGTTAGAACAAAAGCAATGCAGAGGGGTGTTTAATCTATAAACCAGACATTGACCTAAGAACTCATTTTCCGGGCTTAATTTCTCCATGTCTTCTGGGTCTCTAATACCATGACAGGAATTTAAATGTAACCTTGACTAATGGATAGGAAATTGGAAATTCACTGTAGATCTGGTCCCTATTTCTCTGATAGACAGATGCAGACAGTAATGCCCAAACTAACAATCTCCCCATAACTTCTAGAAACTTCCTACTACATACTACCTCTTAATAAATGCTCATGATACATAGGGACTCAAACACAACTGGGTTGAATTGCATGGCTAAGCTTATAAAGGCTCTGGTGGTCATTATCCTAGTATATATCTATGAACCCCATTGTTAAATCAGGGTATGATTAATGTTCATGAAACTAGCATTATTTCAATATTTGATGTTAGCCAAAAGTGATCTTCTCAGCACCTGCAATGTGCCGAACATTGACTCCTATTGTAATTCTTACAGAGCTACATGTATTGGCAGCATATCTCAGTACAACTGTAAACTCTTTTTTGTGTGTTTTTATTTTTTTTTTTAGACGTGTAACTTCTACTACTATTGGAAATATCTGGGTATCTTTCTGCCATATTGCTATAATTTCTAACTGCAAATCCTGGTATTTTATGATTTTGTGCCTCTCTATATGCAAGACACTGTAATCACTGGGTGTTGTAATTGCAATGTTCAATGCTACTATTTTCTTTTTTCATGAACTAGTGCATCCAGGTAACCCCAGATACTGGAATCAAATTAGATTATATTGAGAAAAAACTGTACAAACTGGATCAAAACAAAGCGCAGGGAGGAGATGGAATCAGTAACAATTATTTGAGAACACTTAAGCAAGAACTTACACTGCCATTACATCTATTATTCACTAAGTCATATAAATATGTGGAGATTCCTCAAGATTGGAGACATGCACTTATTAAACCTGTCTTTAAGGGAAAGGGGAGTAGGACAAACCCAGAATCATATAGACCCTTAAGTCTACTTTCATGTTGTGGAAAAATAATGGAGAAGGTAATACTGGATAAGTTATTGTCAGAACTGGATAGGTTGGGACTTGAAACCATGTATCAGCACGCATATGTTAAAAATAGATCTATTACCACATGTAGCATGATGTTCTATAACAATATAATAACAGCTATGAATGAAAAATTGTGCTGTGATGTGATTTATATAGATTTAACTTCAGCATTTGACAGGGTCATGCACAAAACACTGATCAATAAATTAGTACAACTAGGTATTGATGTACTGTTGATAAGATGGATAGCTGCATGGCTTACAAATAGGACATTGCAAGTATCACACACCAACTGGACAGGTGAAATCCTTGGTTACAGTCAATGTAGAAAGCAAACCTGCTGCTGCCACCCAAGCTGAACTAAAATGGTGGATTTGATAAAGGTTCAACAACCAAAAGCGCTTATCCAGACAGCAGCAGCAGGATTATGTTTTATTTTGTTAAAAAGGAACTGATTTTAACAATTTCAACCATTTTACTTCAGCCTGGGTGGCAGCAGCAGGTTTGCTTTCTACATTTACTTGGTTTCCACGTGTACTGCCTTTGGTGGTGATCTCAGTGAATCTTTTTGTTTTTTCTTTTTGTTCTTGTTTTTGTTGGTTACAGTCAAGGTATCCCAAAGGGCTCTGTACTAGGCCCTTACTTGTTTAGATTGTATCTTTCAGACCTTACTTTTTCACCTGAGGTGTTCTACAGTCTATATGCTGACAACCTGAAATTGGGTAAACTGATTACATGTGTAACAGATAAGGCATGTCTGCAAAATAATTTAACTAAATTGACCATTTGGGCACAGGAGAATAATATGTTGATAAATGCATCAAAAACTAAGCATATGAGATTTGGGAGACATAAACTGAAAGGTGAATATTTAATACAACACACAGTGATTGAAACTGTAGACTCATTTAAGGACCTGGGTATATGGGTAGATTCAGCTGTGAGTTTTTCTAATCATATCAACCAATTGGCTAATGATAGTTATAGAACTATAGGTTGTTTAAAAAGATTTTTAAAGTCTAGGAAATAAAACATAATGAAGTCACTGTTTGTTAGTTACATTAGACCCAAACTTGAGTATGGAATAACAACATGGAAACCCCATAGGAAAAACAAGCATAAATAAACTGGAAAGAGTACAATGGAAATATACTAAGGGCATCCATGGATGTGAAAATCTAAGTTATTATGAAAGACTAAAATATCTGAACTTGTACAGTGCCTCTTACATATATTTAAGAGATGATCTTATTCAGGTATATAAGGCATTTAGGGACAACTACCTCTAGGAATGTTTGGGGTTATCAAAAAGTACTAGGGAATCGTCGAATGACCTATGTAGACGATTCTATAGGAATGAGAAGTGTACTAATTGGTTCTCTGACAGAGTAGCTGATGCTTGGAACAGACTACCAAATTACATTAAAGCAAGTACTAGTTTAGATATTTTTAAAAACAGCCTGGACATTTATTATGGGAACAAGTGTTTTGGCATATTGGCAAGCTAGAAGGGCTTTAATGCCCGTGCTTGAAACATTTGTATGTATTTGTATATATCTATTTTCCTCTTATCTATTTTTTGAACTGTTGGTAATGGGTGATCCCATGTGATATAAACTTCAGCATTCTCTACAATGTTTTGTGCTTCATGTTTCCAATGCTTCTTAACTATTTCAGTATTATAATGTTTCCACAATCCCCAGTGCAATAATCTAGTCATGCAATTGTGCCTTTCAGTGTAGTGCTCACTGTTTCCAGTTCTTTTTTTTTTTTTTAGAGAAAGTGCATGTGTCTGTTTCTCCAACATGTTCAATAGAATTTGTAAACCAAAGTGTATGTAGTCCACTATCCTGGCCCGCCATTATTAACCTTTTATCTTTATTTTCAATTCGCCTCTTCTTAACTATTCCCATATCAAATCTTTATCAACGTGGGGTTGTTCCAGGAAAGCTCTGTACTTACCACAATATGTATGCCTTTTTCAAATTTCTTTCCTTTTCATCTGCTCCTTCTCCTTATATTCTTTCTTTCTTTTATTTCTTGGCACATTCGGTTCCTATCTGTTTTTTGTCTGTTTTTGGTTTGATTTCCATTCCCATTTGACACAGAAATGCTTCTACTAACCTAAGCAGAGAAGTCATCTTTAACTTATTCTCCTCATGGTTTAAAACTGTAACTATGTTTGGATCTGGTAAGTCAGCAGATATGAATGCAATCTCATGCCTACAGATCTATATATGCAGTCACTTGTGAGGAGGCTGATACCTCCTTCAGAATGAGAAACAAACAATCTTGGTATACATTGATTTTTCATTTGATAAGCATACAGTATTATAGCAATAACCCACGCCTGGGTGTGGGTAATGTGGGATTTACCCACGGTTGGCGTGGTTTGGTCCCGAGGACGAAGCCCGAGGGACCAAACAAAGACAACCATGGGATAATCCCGCATTACCCACACCCAGAAGTGGGTTATTGCTGTTATACTATGACATTCTTTAAGAAAATAAATAATTACTTTTCTTAAATAATGGCATTGTATAATGCCTCTTTGCTGCCCTTCCGCAGCTGGCTGGTATCCGCGGCAGTTCTGATGTACTGTGCATGCCTACGCAGTACATCAGAGCTGTGGCCAAAAGCAATGGAGAAAGCAAGATCTCCGTTGCTTTTTACTGTTTCGCTATGTTAAATGGGTTTAACAAAGCAAGACAGCTTTAAAATAAGCAACAGAGATCTCCGTTGCTTTTTTTAAACCTGTGTCGCTATGTTAAACTCTTTTAACATAGCGAGACAGTGTTTTAAAAGAGACATATACTAATGGAAAATGTCCGGGCGACCGGACCTTTTTCCATTAGTATAAGTCGATTTACAACGTGCACGCTGGCCAATCAGCGTGCACGTTTTGGAATTTTAATGGGGGGTCATGGTATAATTTTCTTGTTTTCCTGTCCAAATTATTCCAATGCCTTTTGAGGCCACTCAAGCACCACAAAACAGAAAGTAAGAAAAGGAAGAGCAAATTAGTTTATAGCTTGGACTTTATTTTAGATGTCAAGGCAGTTTTCACTATTAGTTTTAGACTTCTGAAATATTCCTTACTGAGTTTTATTCACATTTGTTCATGTCTCATTGCCGATCCTTCATCAGTTCCCAAATATTTATATATTGCCTCTTGCTCAGTTTCTTTTCTATCACATTCCTGTCCCAGATTGATATCTTCTTGGTGCTATAGATGTCCAACTTTAAATGTTGCTTTTGCACACATGCCATTATCAA
Organism: Protopterus annectens; assembly: GCF_019279795.1. NCBI lineage: Eukaryota > Metazoa > Chordata > Ceratodontiformes > Protopteridae > Protopterus > Protopterus annectens. Next base: position 573,014,110 of record NC_056750.1, on the reverse strand, counting down.
ATGACATTCTTATATCATCTAAGAAAGCTTTAACAATTTGCAGTTGTGCTTTAAACTCCTCATCTGATCAACTATACAATTTTAAGTCACCTTCAATAGTAAATGAAGTCTTGAAACAAGGATGTTTTCTGGAAGCCAAATTGTAACCATGGCCTAATCTGTTAAGTAAGCAGTTTAATTGGTTAAGGGCAAGACAAAATAGACAAGGAATCACCATGGAATATCCCCCTTTAAATTTTTATCCCTGGGATAATTTGCTATTTGTTGTGGTTTAATTGCAAAGTAGTTTGCAACTGTTTCACAGTCACTGTAATTTAATTGATCGTTGCGGGCTATATCTTGTACATCTGTAAGCATTCATTTATCCATAAATGTGGGATGCTGCCACATGCTTTTCCAGGATTGGTGGATTCAGAAATTTTTTAAGACTAATGAAACAAAGACCTCATAAATGATAGATGAAAAAACACCCATCCTTTGGAAATAGCACAAAATCCAGAAATTTACTGTCTTGAGGATTTGTAAGCAAAATAAAGTAAAGCTTTGCTGACCCAGAGTCCAAACTGCAGTATTAGGGTATTAGAATGCAAAGTCAAGATCTGATTAAATGCTCTTATGTTATTCAATATATAATAAAAGTCAGACAAATAATATTCAGGACTTGTAATATCCACGACATTATCATATTCTTTGGAGACCACTTGCACAGACTCATCCCTAAAAATGGCCTCTCAACCATAGAGTCTAAGGCTAAAAAAGTCTTTAGATTCTGAAAAGCTGGAATGTGCAGCTTCTCCACATTAACTGATAAGGTAGCCAGTTGATCTTCCATTGCAGAAATCTCACTGGACATGAATACTGCCCTTTTACAACATGATTTCAGCAGGAATAAACAATACTGTTAATCCAGTCTAAATATATAACCAAGTAGATCTGTATAGCTGACTACCTGGTGGATAAGACTAAAGGTATCTGCAATTGTTTCTACCCTCAGGACATAATTGAAAGAGCTAGTCATTATTTAAGACAGAAAGTCAGATCTGCATTAGAGCTTCTTCTGTGAATGATAGGTGCCAAATGGTATGTTATCTCATACCCATGTCTGTATTATAAAGACAAGGTCAACAGCTTGCAACAACTCAAATGCAATGACTGCCATAGGTTTATAGGACAATACTAAGTTATTGGCCTGGAGGCACTTATAAGCCTAGCCAAGAATTTTGTCCATGTTCTCACAAAGTCAGCACTTGTTTCCCCAGCAGAGACACAGGTGGGATCTCAGGGGTGTATTTTCTGTTTTCCATCCAGTTGTTCAAGTTCCTCTTAAAGAGGACTAGTGAGGTAATCTGCTTAATATGGAGAGGGAGTCTATTCCACAGATGAGGGATTGATTGCATCTTGCATTCCTGTACAACACGTCTAGGTGTGAATAGACAGAGCACAGTCTTCCTTTTGCCTGTTAAATTACAAACATTTATTATGTGTGACGGAGATTGGTTGAGCAGGTACACAAAGTAAAGTGGGGTTCCATCAGGGGTTGTATGACTGGGCTGGGAAAACATAATCTAAAGTTTGGGAACACAACATGGCAAAATTAGATGATGAAATCTGGAGAGGAGAAATGTTGTAGGCATGATTTAATATAATTGTTTTTCAGAAAAACACATATCTCAGTACTGTGAACAGTATTAACAAATATACATCTTAAGTTATTTAAGTATCCAAGTTCAGATCTCTGGTATGGATGTGAGCAATATAAAACAGCAAAAGGTACAAGAGGTGCACACATTTGGCAGTCAGAGGCAATGGTGGATATGTTCAAAGAACAAGTGCATGAAATAAATAGGTAATTTCAGATGCACAAGGCAAGATGAAATATTAGTTTTCTAACTGCAGCAAAGTCCATTTAACATTAGGAAACCATGGCTGGATGCTTGCCCTGGATGAGAAAATGACTGCAGGTGATGTCATACTGAAAGCATTGTAACTTGCACATGAAGGAATGTATTAGGTATTTTGAAAGCTAAAGTAAAAGTTGCTGATGGGATGAATAGTAACAAATTATAACTTGCACTGTAATGCTGAGTAGTTACAGTTTAAAGCAGCAGTCTCTATCATCAGAAAACAGGAATGAAGCAATGTTGGTTAGATGTACAGTAAACCAAAAATAAAACAATAACACTGTACTGAAATACTACGTAAGGAATGCACCAAACTGCAGCTTAGAATGTCATCTATCAAGTGCATACATATACTACATCAGATCAATGACTGCAACTGGGAAATAAGAGTACTCAATAGTGAAACAGCACAAGTGGCTATTTCTCTGAAAATAATGTCTCCTGTTAGCAGTCATGCTGAACCATGCATGTGACATGAGAAGGGCAACTGCAGTAGCGCGGGAAATTTCCAGCAAATGAGAAAAAAATAATACAGTTTTTAATTTTTTTTTTTCAAGTGCTCCAACTTGGTCATGCCAGCTTCTAATTTCTGGCATGAGAGGCACAGCTAATGATCACAGTACCTACTGGTGACTATAACTTCACCATGAGAGCAAAGAGTCTTTAAAATGGGATAATATGCATGAGACAATTAAGCCATATACCACAATGGAGTGGTGTGTAGCTTTGTGTAATCACAATTCAACATTTAACTCATGTGGGCAAAGCTCAAGGAAGACAAATGTTGCCAAAGTACCACCCATAGTCCATCATGACATATTGCTATTGTACCATGCACATGAAAAAAGTGTTACTGATTTGTAAGTGCAATCTTTAAATTGCATTTTCTTGTTAGTACTTTATTGTTCATTGGTAACTATGTTGGACATATAAGCATTGCTGTGCATATCTTGTTGGCCGCCTGCTTATTCTAAAACATCCTAATGTCTGAGCTTCCTCTAGTTATGTCAGTTTTATCTTCATTTTTAGAAATGTGAGTAGGGTGTTAGCTTATGTTTGTGCTACTTTCTGTGTGTGTTTCATTGGTTCATTTAAAGCAACAACATTGTAGAAGAATTTCCATACGGTATATTACTCGACAAGTCAGCCTCCTTCTCTGGGACTCATTGCCATATTCTCCAGTTTTCTGTTCTGATACTTTCCATTTGGTTTGTCTGTATTTATGAAAGAAATCCTAGTACTTCTTCTGGAGGGGAAACTAGAGAGTTCACAATGGTATAAAATCTATATTCCTCATAATTTGATTGCTCACTCTTTACCATGATATACAGAAGCAACTATACATAAATGTGTGGGTGTTACAAGGAAATGATGGCCACGTCAGTGCTGAAATGGGACCCAATGCCACAGAGAGAGGGCATGCTTACACCTGGAGGGTCCATTAATCACATAAGGTACTTGGCATTGAGAGCATTATTGTCCTTAGAAACTGGGAAGTGTATACATTTTTGTTGATATTTTTATGTATTGTTTTATACAGTAAACATGGTGATACAATATTTGCATTACTAATTCACACTCCTAGATCTCCAGTTTGGTTCCCAGATGGGGTAGTTTCTCTGTTTCATCTGCATGCTCTCCCTGTGTCCACATGGGTTTTTAAGTGGTGTTTCAGTTTACTCCCACATTTCAGAGACACGTCTTAGGTAAACAGGTTACCCTACATTACCTATTGCTGAGTGTATTATGTATGTGAGTGTTTACCTGCATTATTAGCTGGAATCCTATTTAAGATTAGTTTCTCGGCTTGTGTCCACTGAGTTTAAGGATAGGTTTCAGATTACCTTTAGCCTAAATCTGACAAGAAGATTTTAGATAATGTATGAATTGCTTTTTTTGAGAATCGTTTCTGTCCCTGTTTTGTGCATGCATGTTGCACTGTACTTTCTGTTGCAAGTTGCAGAGTTTAATAACATTTTACATTTTAAGGAAAACAAGGCTGTTGTTACATCTTTGGTAGTGGTGCCTAACCAGTGGGGAGATAATGATCCTGAGCAGTGCCATGTGCCTTTGTGAACACATTTTACAATGTAGGTGGTGCAGCGGTAGCATTGTTGCCTCACAGCAAGAGGTGCTCCCATTCGATTCTCAGCTGGAGTGCGGGGAGTGCCTTCTGTGTGGTTTGCATGTCCTCCCCGTGGTTGGGTGGGCATTTGAATGACATGCGTAAATGGGCGTGAACATCGAGCTGGCACCTTGGCGTTCGTGAAAATCTACTGCCAATCATTAGCGGACCGGAGTTCCACTTGGGCGACCCCTAACCGGGAAAAGCTGAAAGACAACAACAACATTACAGGGTCTGTGCCATGATAAAACAACATTACACATTCCTGATTTTGACAATTTTACTGTATCACAGCATGTTATCAAATATCATGAAAATGTTTCTCTTATGTGCAAAGATGGTAGACATTCATTTCTAAAGAGTGTGTGTGTGTGTGTGTGTGTGTGTGTGTGTGTGTGTGTGTGTGTGTGTGTGTGTGTGTGTGTGTGTGTGTGTGTGTGTGTGTGTGTGTGTGTGTGTGTGTGTGTGTGTGTGTGTGTGTGTGTGTGTGTGTGTGTGTGTGTGTTGGCTTTCCCTATTTCTCTGTGTCCAGTGCTACATGTACATTAATTTTACTGCACTTTTTTATTTGTCCCCTTACTTACATTCTTGTCTGTGGGTTTTAGTACTGTAGGATAACTGGCAAATATCCTGCATTCTTTGAATGTTGTTGTTGGCAGAAACAAGATATATGCTTGCTAAGATGGACACCCTTCACACGCACAAACTTAGTAAACACAATGAAAATCATTCACAGTGCAGATAAGAACACTCAGTGCTTATCATCTTCTAGTGCCCGATTCCAAAAGACTTGCAATGTAAATGACCACTTACACTCAGAGCAGGCCGAGAGCAGGTCTTTTGGAATCTGGTCCCCTGTATAAACCTGTTTATAAATAGGCCTTACACCAAAGTAAGTCACATACACTGAGAATAAGCCTTTTAGAATCTGACCCTTACTGTATTTTTTCCAAATCAGTAGTTTTCTTATTTTTAGGTGCAACATCACTGGTGTTATTTTAGCTACTGTATTATTTTATTTTAATTTCACAGGAGTGATCCAGGCCTTTAATGTCTGTTGTTTCCTGCTGTCTTTTAAGGTGAGTTTTAAAGTTCTGTGTAAGGTGACTGATTCATTTTCTGACACTTATTTAGTTATTCATATTAATTGCTTCTTAGTTTCTTTCAGAGAAACACTTGTAATTTTTGGTGAATTTGTTTGATTGACAAGGATTTCATGTTATCTGTCCTTCTAACACATCATGTTTCATTTGCCATTCTCTGTCTGAATACAGTTGTCAAGGAGGCAGTCAGATGTCTTATCACGTTATTGCTATATTATACTACACACTACACTTGTTCAGTTCTATTGCCATTTGTAGTCTGTGTCCTCAGATGTGGAGATCACTGCAATGTCATAAGATATGTCTATGTAGGGATAACTCATACTTACATATATACTCAATCACCTGGGTCCTTGGCATTGTGTCTTTCAAGCAGTCCTTCAGTTTGGTACTCTGTAGTGCTCTATCTCTGGTCAGCCCTGTGATGTCATTTTAACATACTTTCCTTCTGGAATAATGGAGTTTCCCTTAGGCCAGTCAGGTACATCCTGCTTTTTAAGACATGATTATTGACGGCACGATCTGGATCTCTGCACCTACTTCACATTAACCATGTGTAATGTTATACTCATTCGTGTTTTTGACCACTAAGGACATACTTCTTACTGGGGTCTTCAAGTGTGAAGAAATGAACAGTAATGGTGCAAGGTCAGGTCAAAGATTTTGGGAATGTTAAAGTATATTTTTAAATTAGAGTAAGTCTTTCTGTGAGTACTGATTCAAATCACATAATATGTTGGTCAGTACTAATGTACAGATAAGGGTTTAAAATCACTTCAAATCCTGTTTCATCATATGTGATTAAGTAAAAGGCCATTTTATTGAAATTGCTCTTTCAGGTATTTGCATGATTTTTATTTAAATTATTTATTTATTATAATAATAATTATTTATTTATTTGCTGTGGGACGGAGTAATATTAGAGACATTACACCAAAATAAGGATTATATGATTTATTCCTCACATGGTGGATGTGTTGGACAGAAAACATTTTTTATTTAATTGTGTGCAAAAAAAGACACTCAGTAAAGCAAACTTCAGAGACATTTACAATCTGTTAATGTGTCTCAAATTTATCAAGGAAATAGAAATTTCAAGATCCCTGCTGACAACATCCTTATTTATGTTTTAACAGTCTTGTTAGATTTAAATATTCATACACATTCCCCTCTGTTTTCAACATTGCACAAAATGGCTCAGTGATGCTAACTGCTTATCTGGCCAACCCACATAGGGCTATATCTTTCAGCGACATCACAGAGCAGGATACAACATGGAATTGATAAAGACCTTATCCACATAATGTAATGCCCAGCTATTTCATCCACAAATATGAACTGACCACTCTGCATACTGCTTTACTATAATATAGACTACTGGAAGTGGCTATGATCACTGAGTTCTTATGCAAGCATTTATTAAATGCACTCAGCCAACTATCCATAGCCATAGTCATTATCTGTCTTCGGCACATACAGCTTGTGGTTATAATCTAAACTCTGTGGTGGTGAACAGTAACAATCAAGTCACAGGGAGCAAAAATAATACAAAGAATGTGACATAGAAATGGTTATAATTTGAGCAATCCAAACAAGAGTTCCAACAAGGCACAAAAACACTGAAAACTGCGAAAAGTGCCAAGGGACATGAAGAACACCAGCCAAGTGACAGTAAAGGATATTTATTCAACCAAAGCAGACGTTCCACAAAGCATATTAATGCTTCCAAATGCAATATGTTTTCGTTCATAACAAACTTCATCAGATGCAGTAACTGAGTATCCCGGTTCTATTCTTCTGCTTATATTTGTCTCTTAGCAGTACAGCCGTGCCGTGCAATATTTATTTTTGCCTTTTTTTTTACATACTGTGTTGATTATAGAGCGAACATATTTTAGAACACTGCTGACGTGATAATAATCACAGACATAGCGGTGTTATGATAACGATAGGTACTACAAAGCCGCTAAAGGAATGTGGATTCCATTCTGCAAAAAAGAATGGAATCCACATTCCTTTAGCTGCTTTGTAGTACCTATCGTTATCATAACACTGCTATGTCCATGATTATTATTATTATGTCAGCAGTTTTCTAAAATATATCCGCTCTATAATCAACACAGTACATAAAAAAAAGGCAAAAATAAATATTGCACAGCATGGCTGTACCGGTAAGAGACAAATATACACAGAAGAATTGAAGCGGAATACTCGGTTACCACATCTGATGAAGTTTGTTATGAACGAAAATGTATTGTATTTGTGAAGCATTAATGTGCTTTGTGGAACGTCTGCTTTGGTTGAATAAATATCCTTTACTGTCACTTGGCTGGTGTTCTTCGTGTCCCTTGGCACTTTTTGCAGATAATCTGAGCAATGTATGGGTTGGTGGAGGAAACAGTTGAATTAAGTTAGTAAAGGGAGGAGTTATATACCCCTATTAATGTATAAATTTGGGAAAGAAAAGTGAAATGTTGATATATTATGTTATTTAGTGCTACTCTTAAAGCAGATGTCTTTGGTGCTAGAGATACAATGTCTCAGTCATTTACTCTTAAATTTTGTGAAAATTTTGCTGTTTCTTATGTCCAGAAAACAGGAAGAGTGTTTCAAGTAACAGCAATGCTGCTTGGGAAAAGAGCATATCCTTGATGGTTCTATATTCTGGGTTGTTTAATATATCTGAAAACAACACAGCAGAGGCTATAATAGAAGTGATTCAAGAAGTATACAGCAGACCACTGTATGGTTGAGACCCAGGAAAGGAAAATAGAAAAAGACCGGGTTAAGATTATGCAGAAAGGATGCCTTGTCTACATAGCTCTGTAAAAATTGCAAGCATGTGTTCATAAACAGTGACACTGATTTATGGCTCTAAGAAAAATAGAAATCTATTTTCATGAAATGAAATCCTAGAATTGTACTCATGATTTTTAAATGCAATATCTTGGCAATTCCCATGATTTCATTATTTTCTAGACCATTTACTTATACATAATCCAAATTAAAACAGATTATATGTACAGAGCAGCCAATAAAACAAGCTGACATTGTTACAAGCCAAGAATATCAGAAGAAATGCAGGTTGTGGTGAATGAGTGCTCTGGCCTAAAATGCCAAATCCTGTGAAATTTCCATGTTTTTCTAATACTCAGACAATCTAATTTTGGAATTTACTTGCATTTTCCTCAGGAAAAAAAAAACAGAAAATTGTTTCCCAGTCCATGATGGAGCAATTAGAGTAAATGTAGTACATTTCTTACAGGTGAGCTCTATTTTGGAGATACTGTTATAAGAAAGACCACTGAAAAAAGTATTCCCATAGAAAGGTTTAGGGGACAGTAGTGTGCAGATATGTTTATTTCTACTGCTGAGGGCTATACAGTCCCTAATATGGTAAAAGCAACCTAATGGCTCATAACACTTTCTTAAAATAGTATATTTGTGAAGATTTAATGGCAAGTACAGTGGTAGCATTGTTGCCTCACAGCAAGAGGTTCTCCTGTTCAATTCTCGGCTGGAGTGCCTTCTGTGGGGAGTCTGCATGTCCTTCCCGTGGTCGAGTGGTCTCCAAAAGACATGCATGAATGGGTGTGCCTTCGCTGAAGGTTGGACGTCGGGCTGGCAACTCGGCACCATAAAAAAATCTACTGACAATCATTAGTGGACCGGAGTTCCGCTGTGGCGACCCCTAACCGGGAAAAGCTGAAAAGACAAACAGAGTCATCAGGAGCAACACTAATCTATTTTATTTGGTAACCCTGTTAACTAGAATGCCACTGTCTGGGAAAATTATAGTATCAAGAAAGTGATGAATAAGTAAGTGGATTTTACAAAACATGATAGACTTAGCTTTATTGGCACTTTCAGTGCACAGAAGCATTTCTGAGCCACAGTTTTAGCTTCCTAGAGCTCTTTCTGGGAATAAGATCACTCTTCTCTGCATAGAAGGGTTATGTCACCAGTGTAGTGAATGACCGATAACTCTGGACAGTTCCATTTTATAGATGCCATGACTAACTGAGAACACTGTACAAATGAGAACATTAATCAGTCTCTGACTACCACTGCTGGCTACATGTAGTTTACTTTGTAAAGTCAGTGCTGATTTGGTCTATGTGATGGATAGTTAATGTATACAAGTGAGTGGAGGAAACCAATGTTTCTCTGCATTTGAGAAGGTCTCTCACCGCTTCTTACACTGTCTTCCTGCAAAATTAAATATCAGCATATTTACAGCAGAATGGCATGCTGCCAGCTACATTTTGTCATCCTGTTCTATGTCAAAACACTACTGCTGAGAGCCCTATATAGTTCTCTGTTAACCAAGAAGGCTAATTTCTGCAGCTTCCAGACCTGTTGTGTATTATATTCATAATTTGTGGCCAGACAAAGGACTGTTTCAGATATGTTTTGCTGTGAATACTCAAAGAGAGTAATCTGCTGTGTGTATGATGGCAATACCCAGTAATTCAGAAATGTCAAACAAAAAAAAGAGTGGGGGGGGGTAATTGGGGAGGGGAAACAGTTCAGATCACTTTCTGTGTAATTCTGCTCAGTATGTGGTCTAAATAATCTTGATAAGTGTGTGCTAGAGGTAATAGCAACATTGCATCTAACACTGCTGACTGTTATACTGCAGAAAAACAGTCTTCCCTCTCTATGTGGATGTAGAGTTTGAAGTATATCTATGCACTACGTGGTCTATGTCTCCTTTTTAACTTTAAAGTCCTGATTCTGAGGAGAAAATCTATGCATGGCACAGAACCATAGCTAAGATTTGATGAAGGGGGCAGCTGAACTGGGTGCAAACTGTCAGCGGTCAGGATCTTGCCAGAGTAGAATAGCTACATTTCATTCAGTAGTGTAGTGCTCCGATATGATTTTAGTATTAGTATTAAATCTAGTATTTTAGTATTGAAGTCACTAAAAACCCTGTAGCATATATGTGGCTTGAATGAGCTCTTGGACTGTTCTTGGGGGATGGGCAATTAAAATAGCTATTGCTCTGGCATGGCATAGTTCAAACTTTATACCTTATGACATGGTTCAAGATCCACAAGCAATTTTTTACTGTTGTTCCATGAAATACAATCACTGTAATGCTAATTTTGTGTCATACTCTGCAACAATACTGTGATCTTTGCCATTGTCTCCATTGTAATCTCTATTATTGAATGACTGCATTTGACACCCACAGGATATTATAATTGCTTATGTTTCATCTGCCATCAGCCTGTACAGTGTTTTCCTAGATCAGCCTCCAAAAGCACACACCATGGTACTACATATATAGAACCTGCGGATATAGCAAACCTGCTGGCTGACAGGTTCAGTGAAAGCTTCACTCCCCTGTCCCCACCACATATAACCCAAAGCATCCCTAACACCTGTCCCCCACCTGGTATCTTCTAGGAGCAGATCTTAAATTCCCCCTCCAAGGCGAAAACCACACCCTCTATGAGACCAGACAACATCCCGGGCTGTGTTCTACATGGGTTAAAACAGGAATTAGCATCACTGATGAGCAAGTTTTTCAATCACAGCCTAACCACTGGTTTCATCCCATTGGAATGGAAAACAGCTACCTTCATCCCTTTGCAAAGGGGATGCATCCACAGACCCTGAGAACTATAGACCCATTAGTCTGATCAGCCTTATCTGCAAGACCATGGAACGAATCATCATGGACTTTATTAACAAAGATATTAGGAACTCTCCAAACACTCAACCCCACCCAGTTTGGCTTTGTCAAGGGGAGATCATGCCTGTTAAACTTGGTGGACTTCTTTGAGACAGTCACCAAAGCCGTAGATGAGGGCAAATCTGTGTATATGGCCTACCTAGACTTAGCCAAGAACTTTGACACAATTCTCCACTCAGGCATCATTGATAAACTCACCCAGCTGTGTATCAACCCATATATTGTTAGGTGGGTTGCAAAGTGGCTCACTGATAGAACTCATACAGTCAAAATAGGGGACTCCACCTCCTCCAGCAGACCCAAAACCAGTGTTCTTCCACAAGGATTGGTTATGGGATCCCTACTGTCCGGAATCTACTTCTCTGAAGTACAGACTAAAATTAAAGGACTGTGGCTGACAAAGTTTGCTGATGACTGCAAACTGGGATCACTGAAACCTCTAGCGATGTCAACATCCTGTAAGAAGGTCTTACACAGACTAATAGCAAGTGCCAAAGTCATGGTCTTAAACTTAGTGCAAAAAATGCAAGACCATCCCCTTTGGGAAGGGTGATGTTCCTGTAAACTACCACATAAATAGCAATACCTTAAGCACAAAGTCAGTGGTGAGAGATCTTGGCACACAGGTTGAAAGCAACCTTAACTTCAATCACCATGTCTCCACAGTGGTAAGATGGGCATTTTATATTGCTCATTTCCTAACTAAGGCCATTGCCTCCAGAAAAAAAGAGGTTATAACCCCCCCCCCCCGTGCTCTCATCAGGCCAATAATAGAGTAATACATCCCATTGGTAAGTTCCTTTCCAAACACCTGCAGCAATTGGGGAGATCACAAAGGTTCCTTACAAAGAAAAGTCAGGCTCTTCAACGTTTGACTTATGTGGACAGAATGAAATCATTGTCACTTTACTGTGTCATATAGACTGCTCAGAGGTGACCTGTGCCTTGCATATAGAGCAATCCCTGACCCAGCATTCGTAAGTCAAATGGTACATAGGTCACTTGCTAAAAGGACCTTACCTGGTATGCGACATCAACAGAACTTGCTTGAGGCAGATTTGTCTCACAGGGGTTGCCCCACCTTTGGACAAGTTTCCTATTCATGTTAAACAAAGACCCTCATTGGTCCTATTTAGGCGTAAATTGAATGATTGAATGGGTAACCAGAAATTTACCCCATGGGTTACAACTTTGTTCCTCTTGGACAGGGGCAAGGGGTGCTGATTTTAGTATCTCCTTGAACCAGACACCCTTGGGAACACAGGTTCAACCTGGCTAAACTTTTAAGGGCCCTGGGGCCGTTAGTCTAGTAACCTCCTATGATCCTATGACTATAATGAATTCCACAGGAATAAAAAGCTTGACCAGGCTGGAAGTACTATAATTAACACATAACACAGTATGTAACCATTTGTCTCCCTGGACATCATCAGAACTACCAAATAAGTCGCGTCACATGATTTTATACTTACAAAGTCAAGACCAAATGTCAAAATCAACCAATAACTTTCAAGACATTCAGTAAAAATGTTAAATAAATACATTATAAAAATACAAAATGTAACCTATTGCAAAAATTCTCTGAATATATAAATAGTGTTAAAATACTCTAAGCTAATACATACGTATAATAATGAACAAAATAGTTGACTAGAAATTATATTGTATCACTAAAAATGTTCAAAAAAGATGTAGTGGGGTGTTTTAGAAAAGGATGTATAAAAATAATAAGAAATATTTTACAGTTTAGCTGTGGGCATTTTCAATGTACTGCTAATGGAAATCTTTTAATTGTTTTCTTAGATTCCTAGGATTTACAAGGTTCATAAACATTACAAGGAAATTTAGTCTAATGACCATCACCACCTTGCTAATACTCAGCTTCAGGCTGTACCACCTTCTTCTAGGCCAGTCAGTGCTGAAGAAAATTTGCCAATCCATTATTCAGTTTCAGTTTGATAACTGATAATGTGTCACACTACTTAACCAGCAGGAGAAGTTTATTCTGGAGATGGTGGGTGTTCAATTTATCTATTGATGAAGACTTAGGTCCCTGGTTCTGGTGTTTGTGGAACGTAATTTTTGGAGGCAGATGAGCTCGAGTACTAATGGTGTGGTAGATGAGACACAAATCTCTCCTGAGTAAAGAGATAGAGTGGCTAGCCTCGCTTGATAGTTCAGGATCTTTGCACCTATAATCTTGTTTGGCAGTAAACTATGAAGCTTCTGTAGTTTTTTTAATATGTCTAGTGTGGTACAACAGTGATTGCTTTAATCATTGCTAAATATAAAGAAATGAAGACTTTTTCAGATATGGTCAGTGGTGGCTGGTGACTTAAAAAGCAAGGGGGAGGGGCAGCAGGAAGCAAATGAAGGGGTGACAGCTAATTGGAATGGTGCAGTTCCTACTACAACTGGTTAATGATCATCACCTGCAATGAAGCAACAGATGTTGTTAGTCACTTTCACCCACAGACTACTTCAGTACAGACTCATTATACTTACTTTATGGACTATATGCACCTCAAATGTCTGAATGCATCCAATGAGGCCTGCCCTAGGTGACATGTAGCACTATACAAAGGATTCCATGCCCCCCTGCTGCATAGTGATCCCTCTTGCACCTCCCCAGTGCTCATCATATGTTTTCTATCTATCCTGGCCCCAATCTAGATAGATTATTTCTTCCTTCCTTTTTTCACACTTTATCTTACTTTTTAGCTTTTTTTTCCCTCCTTTTGACACACCCTAACATGGCAAAGCTTTGCTGTAATAACTGTGGCGGAAGTAAATTAATTAAGCTGGAGGCCTGTTTTTTTTTCTTTCAGGGAAAAAATAAAATACGTCTAAATCTTGATGTTCAAAACCAACAAAACAGTAGTCCCAATAAAGTGAGATGATACATGTTTGTAAATGTAAAGATATATAAATCCTTTATGAAAGAAATATTTGCCTGTCTATCCCACCAAAACAAGATAGTTACCTTATGTGTACCCCTCTGATGTTAGATTGGGATGAAAGTAATAGCACAAATGACCACTGGAATATAATATACAGTTGAGGGTGTTGGTGAAGGTAACTAGAACACCTGGATAAACTCCACAAAAACAGGAAGTCCATGCAGAGTCCATGAAGAAGGAATCCCAGCCAAAAACAAGCTCAGAACCAATCCCACGAGCTGGCAATGTTTTCCCTGAACCACTGTGCTAATGCTCATTTGCTTTCGCACACATTCTGCTAAGATCACCATAGACAGGTGCTATATATAATGCTGATATTTGTGTTGGAATGTTAAAAAGTATGGCCAACTTGTTTCTTTTAGATACACTGCAGACTTTTACACACACACGCACACACACACACACACACACACACACACACACACACACACACACACACACACTCATGTTCATCACAAACAACCCTCAAACCCATGAATTATAGCAACTTTATTCACAGTGAACAAAATGGGCTTCTGACACAGCAAAGTATTTCAACTATTTTCACATAAATGCACAATAGTTCTGTAAAGCCAGAAATAATGACTCCTTAAGTTAACCAAATGACAGCAGAGTCAGTAACTTGTGTTCACCAACATCCCCCATACCCAGCAATTGAAACCAAATGTATTAACTATATACACTTCAACACTTCAGACATGAGATTGTAGTAAAATAAAATATAACAATCGACCACAATAGATTATTTTAACCCACCTATGAGCACAGACACACACACAGATGCGACAATCAATTAAAGCTGCTTCTAAGACTGTAAACCTTAGAGGTTTAATTGCAATTGAATGAACAAATACATAAATAACTGCTACAAAAGAGTATATCTTCTCAGCTCACTTATGTCAGAATACACTGCAACACCCTTTCACGTACCTCTTTGCTTAAGAATCAGGCAGAAATCTAGAAAAAAAAGGGAAAAAAAAACAATGTGAGACAAAGGAACAAAATCAGGGTTACATATTGCCATTATAAAAGTACAACATTGTTAGAATAACAGGATTTGCATTAGCATGCTTTTATTAAATGGTCTTAAGCCTATACTCAAACCACTGTCATTACTTAGTGACTACAGCCATCAATAATAAGCTAGAAGATTATTTCTCCACAGTAGCATAGACATTCTACCATAAAATTGCATTAAGGAAAGTGTTTTCTCAGCTACGTTAGCAATAACATTCCACTACTGGGACGACTGAACAGAACACGGTATGATTTCAGCTAGAGCCATGTCCGCGTGTCTGTTATTTTTCATGTACTCATCACAGTAACTGATTTACTCACTCATTTGCATTAAGTTGTAAATATTCGCTGTGTATATATGTGCTGTTCGTCTTTCATAGATTTGTTACTAGTGATATTCAGCACCGATTCATGTTAATTTCAAGTCGCTAGTGCAATTGCTATTCTGTGTTTATCTGTACATTATTGGCTGACATACCAATATTAGTTTTTGAATATGTCTCAACAAACTTGCAATGTGAAATACTAGAATGATTGCAGTTTTTATTGCCAACTAATGGCTCTGTTGAGCACAGTTTTTTTCCCACTCTGCTATATTTTAAACATTAGCTGGATACTAGTCGTATTTTAGCTGTAGATTTGCTGTGTTCCTAGTATAATGTGTGTACCTTTAGTATCTTAATCACCCCCCAACACTTAACTACTCCTTCTTTCCCTAATTTTATTGTTTTCTTTCTTATCTTTTTTTTAGGTTCAAAGCTCCCTGCACATAACCTGGACTTCTGTCCTAACCTCCAACTTACTGCTACAAACACCGTTACACAGTGACCCTCTTGGATACATGTATGGGCTCTGCAGCTCCCATCTAAAACCACTGGAGAAGCTGTTATCCTCAGCCTATCTGCTACAATTAAACAGTGTATGTTTGCTTTCTTTTATATATCACTATTTTAATCCCCTAATCGGCTACCTCCACACCACCAGAACCAACTCTTCTCCTTAAGTGCTCTTCCCCTACCTTCTTCTTAACCTCACTCCAGCACCTAATTTGACCATACATCAGTAGTCCTTATTAGACCTTTTCACCCAACCTGGGCCTCCACTATCTTACCCTCCCCATTCCACCTCGCTACTTCCCACCCCCTTTCCTTCCGGTACACTCACTACCCACCTTTAAACCATCTGTTTCCTTCTGCTATTCTCTTGAAACCTTCCTACCTTTGCTGCCCTCCCTTCCCACACCTCCACTCCTCCTCTTTACGCTGTCCACACTTATTCTTCCCCCTCGCTTAGACCTATTTCTTCTGCCCCTACTACTTTCTTTCATCTCTACCTCTAAATAACTTACCTGCATCTCCTTTAGCCTTGACAACCCTGCTCTTCACTAATTGTTTTTCTTGGCTAAGAACTCTGACTCAGGTGTAGCCCTGCTCCATTTGGCCTCGTTTTGATCGGGCTCTCTCTGATCCTTTACCCTACCTCCTTTCCCGCCCACCCTTGCATAGATTAGATTTATACTGTAACCTCTCTATTTAGGACCCCCCTCCTCCAATCTTCCAATCAGAGCATCCTCTACTCAAATTACTAATACCTCCCCCAGCCCATATCTACATTAACACACCCCTACTCCAATCTCTGACAAATCCCACTCTCAGCTACTTCAATTCCCTTATTCTCTTACCCCCTCACCACCTCCACAACCTCTATACCTAAAATTTCACCTCTCTCCTCCTCTATTCACCCCCAACACATTTCCTAATATTCCACTAATCCCACTCTCCTAGCAACATCACATTCTCCTACACACATTCATAACATGCAACAACAATTCCTTCTGTTACCAATCTTGTTCGTGCTCTCCTAGCTAGCCTCATATCACTTTAATTTTCACAACCCTCCTATATCCCCTACTCTCACCCAAACTACATACAATTCAAAGAAATGACCCACCTTTCCTATTTCACCCTCTCTATATAATACTGCATTCATTCATTATCACAGATTTAAACTCTTCAATCTTACACTCTCACCCTCTAAACAAAAAATTAAATTTATTACCCACCACCTCTCTTGTGCTAAACCTGCTGTATCCCCTATTACTCTCCTACCAGATGGGGACATCCACCCCAACCCTGGCCCACCCACTCTACCCAACCCTACCAACTCCACCTCATTAAACAGTCCACAACTTCCAACCTCCCCATCAAAACTCCTTTTCATCTACTCTATAAACCTACAAAGTTTCACAAATAAAATTACAGATTTACATGCTTGGATTGCCAGCTACTCTCCCCACATCTTAGCCCTAACAGAAACATGGCTCAAACCCCATATTACAAACTCAGAAATCCTTCCCCCAGGCTATAACATATTCCGGCAAGACAGACTATCCAAAAAGGGTGGTGGGGTAGCTATCCTGTACTCAGAACATCTTAACCTTACCTCCCTCTCTCACCTCCCCTCCCTGATTTCTCACCTACTGGACTCATCTTCCTCAACTGCCACCTTAATCCACATAAGAAAATAGCAATTACATCCATCTATATCCCTCCCAGTAATGATATTCCAGTACTTGAATCAATCCTATCCTGGACTTCCCAGAATCTATACTAAGAAATAATACTACTCGGCGATGTCAACGTCGACTGGAACAAACTCTTACCCTCTCCCCTAGTCTTAGTATTAACCTGTTTGGTTTCAGCCAACTAATCTCTACTCCCACCCACATCAAGAAACATTCTAGCTCCATACTAGACTGGATCTTGACCTCCAATCCTAGTAATTACCACAATCTCAGTACTGTACCTGACTCTTTAAGCGATCACCTCCCAATCTCTATACAAAGGAAACCACTTCATACCCCTAAATCCCATCTTTAAAGAGACTGTCTCTCATAGACTGGTCCCACCTGTTCAACTCTCCCCTAAACAAAGCTCTTCTTGATTTTAATAACACTTTTCTAAACATCCTAAACTCCCTCGCTCCAATAAGGAAAATCAGGATCACATCTAATCCCGCACCCTGGCTCTCCAAACATACCCAGGAAAACCTTCTACCCCAACCCCTTTCCTTGATAAATCTTCTATCAAAACAGCCACCCTAATAAATAACTTCTTCATAGACTCAATCTGCAAACTAATCCTTCCTGATAATAACCATTCTCAACCCCCACCCCTTCCACCATCAATCCTCACTCCACCTTCTCCCTGAAACCTGTCCCTACAGCCTATATAAAATCCCTTCTTCTGAAGCTTAAGCCATGCTCTCCCTCTTTTGACAATCTACCCCCCCAATTTCTCAAACATGTGTCTAATACCATAGATTATCCAGTATCCATCCTTATCAACCACTCCATTTAAGAATCCTTAGTTCCAGACATCTGGAAATCCTTTTATACAATCCCACTTCATAAAGGAAGTAACTCCACTGACCCAGCTAATTTCTGCCCTATAGCCATTCTTTCCCCTCTCTCAAAAATCCTAGAAAAATGCATTCACTCTCAGTTTCTCAATCACCTACTCCAGGAAAATCTCCTCAACCCCTCTCAACATAGATTTAGGCCCTACCATAGCAGCTCCACTGCTCTTCTTTCCTTTACATAGATCATAGCCAAAGCTAGAGATGACAATAAACTGGTGTCATGCCTATTCCTTGGCCTCTCTAAGGCATCTGACACTGTGTCCCACCTAAAGCTTCTTAAATAACTAACCAAACTCAACCTCTCTGCTTCCACTACTAACTGGTTCTCAAGATATCTAACTAACTGGCAGCAGTCTGTTAGATGGCTGTCCTCCTGCTCTCCCTTCTTACCTGTCAACACAGGTGTTCCCCAAGGATCCATCCTAGGCCCCCTTATTTTCAATATTTATACTAATAAACTTCACTCTGCTTGCTGGCATATCTACTCTAATCCACTACACAGACAACTCTACTCTCATCACCCTCTCCAACAACCCTACTGACCTTCACTCCCTGACACAAACCTCGTTTAACTCCATTGAACATTGGCTAATCCATAACCCCCAAAAAACAAGCTACTCCTCTTCCTCCCCAAATCAATGACCAATCTTAGGACTTCCTTCTCTATCTCTTCCCTATATAACAGTATTATCCATGCAGACTCTCACACCAAACTGCTGGGGGTCACCATAGATGATCAACTGAAATTTAACATTCACTTATAACAGCCCGTAAAAAAGACCAACCAAAAACTTGGACTGTTGTACAGAAACAAAAAATTCTTACCTATTGCCTGTAGAACCACCCTTGCCCAAGCCTACCTCCTCCCTTGCCTTCTCTATGCCTCCCCTGTTTTTCTCCACCTCCAAGCAAACCTTTTAACTAAACTCAGTCAAACTTATAACCACATAGCCAAATTTGCCAGTAACCTTCTATACAAATCCAAGCATTGCCTTGCCCTCAAACAACTCCAATGACTTGAATTCCCTCAGCTTCTACTTCTATCTCAGCTTCAAATGACTTATTCTTTAGTATACAAAATGGCAAACTGCTCCTCCCTATCTACCCTCTTATTCCCTTACAAACCTTCTCGATCCCTCTGCAGCACTAACCAAAACCTACTGGACACCTACAGACCCAGTAAAACTATAGGCAAACTACTTTACAATTGCTCAATATCTCAAACTTGGAACAAGCTTCCTAATTATCTACACTATATTCACTCTCTCATTATTTTCAAAAAAGAACTAAAGACTTACCTGGCCAATTCTCCATCGTGTACCTGTCACCACCCCACCTAATTACAATCTCACCCAACTTCTCCAGATCACAATTTTAATTGATGTTCTCTTCTTCAGTTGTTAATTGCTGATTGTCCTTTTTGAATGTACCCCACCTAATTACAATCTCACCCAACTTCTCCAGATCACAATTTTAATTGATGTTCTCTTCTTCAGTTGTTAATTGCTGATTGTCCTTTTTGAATGTATATATTGTTTATGTTTAAGAGACTTTGTACCATATGTCTTAGATTCAAATATTTGTACATTTTCTATAATTATTGTAAATTTTCTGAAAATGGGCCACCAGCCCAGTGGACCAACCCGGTTAACAAAAGACAAATAAATAAAATAAATAGAGGAACAGACCAAACATGAGGTAGATCAGAGATATTTTCAGAAACCGGGGACTGTTGAAAGCTTCTATGGCACCCCACCTCACCCCCCCAACACAAACAAATGTTACCATAATTACAACCACCTGTATGATGACTATGACTGTAAACATAACAAATTTGCAATCCAATAAATAAATACTACACAGGAATGTGTCTTCATGCCCTAATGCTGTCAGAATACATTATTCAAGCTGAGACACACAATCTCCCCACACAAACACACACATACCTCTCAAACTCTTAGCCCAAGGAGAAAGGTGTAAAATCACGGGGGACAAAGGATCAAACTCAGGGACACATATTACTACTATATATTCAAAAAGTTATTAGAATAATAGGCTTGGTATTACTTTGCTTTTTATGAAGAAACCTCAAATGTTACAAGTAACGTACCAAAATATGAGGGAAAACTAAACAAATTGTATAAAATCAGAGACAGCTGAGAGCATCTATGGCTCCCACACATACATGTATTTCATACACACACACACACATAATAAATTGCATACCTTCCTACATGCTAAGCAAATAGTAGATGTAGAGATCATTAAAAAACAAAAGAATACATAAAAAAGCACTGTCTCTCATGCTCATACCATAGCAGTGATCCATTACTTACATCTTTTACTTTCATTCTCTGACTACATCTGTCTGAGACATTCACCTGAAGTAGACTGAGCCAATAGAAATAGCATCTTGCTGCTTCATACAGCAGCCCAATCAGCTATATTTTACTGATTGTTCTGGCTTCTGCATGAAGCAGGAAAGAACTGTGATAAGGCGTGATCACCTTATTTATAGTGTAGAGTAGGTGTAGTGCTGGTTTGTCTTGAAAAGTAGCCCAGTAAACAGATTAAACTCATTTTTGTTTGTTTTTCTAAGGAAGGAGTAAAACTGCCAGCAGAGGTTCCAAGGTTCCATATACTTTTTAATTTTGTAGTACAGCACCACCTACACTATATGCTGAAGGTAGTTCTTGTCAGCCAAATCCTACAGTAGTACACTTTTTTGAATTTAATTTGAGCCAGTTTTCTGTATGCTGGGTACTTACTACATACAGTAAGTTAATTCTGAAAGGAACCAGTGTCAGAAGAAGTCTTGGCAATTGCATCCAGTTTACAGTTGTCTGCAAAATGAATTAGGCAGATGTCCTGTTTCCCAATCTGAATATAAGAGAAGTAAATTAAAAAAAATGAGGGGTCCCAACAAAAATCCCTCTGGCACTCTACTGTTTTATGCTCTCAGGTGAAGCACCTACCACTAAATAAATTGTATGAGTTATTTTACACAGTAAACTATACATATTATCATGTAGAGATCTATTTTTAGAGCATTTTACTTTCTTATTATACCATCATGGGGTACAGTGTCAAACATCTTAGTCAGCTCAAGATACTCTGTCAACAGCAAAACTGCTGTCTAGAGCCTGAGTGATGCTCTTGAAGAAATGAATTAAATGTAATAGGGAAGATCTCACTTTGATGAAGCAAAACTGTTATGGATGAAGCCTAATAAGGTTTTTTTAATATTGGAATAAATAAGGGCAGTTATAATACATTCCGTAGCTTTGCAGATCAGGCTCATCAAGCTACTGGTCTATAATTATGGGGGTCAGTTGTAGGTCCAGTTTTACGAAGGGCCATCACCACTGCAGTATGACATATCAGAACAAGCATAGCAGTTAATCTTAGGTTAAACAGTTTGTGGATAGTTTTAGTGATGTAATGTTTGGCATTGTTTAGTAAGCATTCAGTTATGTTGGGAAGCTCCATTGAAGAAGTATTTTTGATCTTTGCTGGCACCTTCAATACTTATTCCATGGTGACAGCAGGAGGTATAAGGGACTCTGGGATGTGTGGAGCTTGTATAGAGGCTTAGTGAGTAAAATTTGTATTGAATTTGTTACCTAGTAATATTGACTATATCTATCAGGTTGACGTGGATGGTGCCATTTAGAATAATTTCTGAGCATTGTTGGGTATTGTTCCTTAGTTTCCTAACATATCTTTGTAATTAACCCATAAACTTGCTAGCTACTGAATCTAAGGATATAGTCTTAATAGTTTTTATTTATTTCAGTTGTTTAGCAATATATATCAGACTGAATTACTGAGTTGCAACACTTTGAATATCATATAGCCGAGACTAGATGATCCAGGTTTGAAACTGAAGGTTTTGAATGGAGATCGCCGTACAGCACGGAACAGGAAATTTACCGTTTCCCTCACTGTAGTGCAATCTTGGAGTTGGTATATTTAATTAGCAGGGGGTTCAGGGTGAAGCGGGTTTTTTCCCCTGCAAAAACATAAAAATAAAAAAAATAGTTTTTACTTTTTTTTAGTTTAGTTTTAAAGTTTCAAAACTCTGATCCTATGGTCTTTGCTCTATGAGGTTCAAACTTCTGAAACTTAAGTAATCCGACAGGGACATATATATACTATATATATATAGGTTCATAGTAGGTACTAGGCTATTGGCCCAAGGGCCTACATAAGCCTAGCCAGCAAGGTTCCATAGCTTACGCCACCCAAGAAAGTTATTTTCCTGTGCCACTGTCCAGCAGAGACACAGAAGTGATCCCCAGGGTGTATTTCCTATTTCCCATCCACTCATCAAGATTTTTCTTGAAGAGTGCTAATGAAGAACTTTCCTTTACATAGATGGGTAGCTTGTTCCAGAGTATAGGAAGTCTCTGGGACAGGAATCTATCCCTCCAGCGTGTCCTGTTTAATGTGGTGACAAGGTTTAGGTCCCTAGGGAGTGTAGCTTGGAGGGATTCGGATTTCATTAGGTGTAGCCTGTCCAACAGCTCTGGGTTTGACATAGCTTTATATGTTAGGCAGAGATCACCTCGGAGTAGGCGATATGCAATGGAGTAAAGCTGGAGTTTTTTGAGGCAGTCAGTGAAGGGCATTTGTTTGAGGCCAGTAATCCTCTTTGTGAGGTACTTCTGTGGCCTTTCCATCTGCTGCAGATGTCTTGTGAGGTACATTCCAAAAAGGGCATTGTACTCTATAATGGGTCTAATGAGTGACAAATAGAGGAGAACAATGACCTCTTTTTTCCTGTATGAGAACCCTTTTATGATGAGGTGTGCCACGTAGAAGGACTTCCTGACTACTGTGGTGATGTGACTATCAAAGGAGAGACAACTGTCCACCTGGGTCCCAAGGTCTCTTATCACGCATTTGGTGTTAAGTAGATTGCTGCCTATGTGGTAGTTCATGGGTACAGTTTTTACGAAAGGGGATGACACTGCACTTTTTGGCATTGAGCTTGAGGCCATGGCTCTGATACCAGGCATCTCAGTGAGGCCCTTCTGCAGGATGTCCACATCATTTGGGGACTTGACTATGGCTCCTAGTTTGCAGTCATCTATGAACTTCATTAGCCAGAGGCCTTCTGTGTTAGCCTGTACTTCAGAGAAGTAGATACCAAACAGGAGAGGTCCCAGGACGGAACCCTGTGGTACTCCACTTGTCACTACTTTGAGGTCAGATTTACAGTGTGGGTTCTGTCAGTGAGCCAGTTGGCAACCCATCTTGTGACGTAGGGATTTATACCTAGTTTAGTGAGTTAAGCTATAGTGCCAGAATGAGGGATGGTGTTGAAAGCCTTGGCGAGGTCAAGATAGGCTGTGTGAACCACCTTACCTTCATCCACGGCTTTGATGACTGCCTCAAAGAAATTGATCAGGTTCAGGAGGCATGATCTGCCTTTCACAAGCCAGAACTGGGTGGGATCCAGAGTTTGGAGGTTACCAATGTCTTTGTTTATGAGTTCCATGATGATACGTTCCATGGCCTTGCAGACCAGGCTCGTCAGGCTAATAGGGTGACAGTTCCCGGGATCAGTGGTGGCTCCCCCTTTGTGGAGTGGGATAACTGTTGCTGTGCGCCATTCAGTGGGCACAAAACCTGATGCGAGGCTATTACTGAACATGGTGCTTAAGTGGGGAGCCAGTTTGTTCTGAAATTCGTGTAAAACGCAGCCTGGGATGTTGTCCAGTCCAATGGATGCTGTGTTTTTGGCTTTAGAGAGTGCAGATTTTACCTGCGTAGTTGTGATTACAGGGACTCTGCATTCTTCCTGTATAGATATGGGCCCTTTAGGGAGTGAGAGGGGGGTAAAGTCAGCAGAGAATCTGCCAGGATGTTGGCAATATCAGTTGGTTCTGTAATTTTCGTGCCTTTGTGCTGCAACTCAGAGCAGATCTGGGTGTTGCCATCTAGATTCTTGACATAGCTATAGAATGCTTTGTGGTTGTCCTTGGATTTAGTGGTGATTTTGTTTCGTAGCTAGCTTTAGAAGACCTTATAAGGGATCTCAGCTTCTTACTGAGGCTCACCAGGGAGCTCCTCCACTAATGGGATTTTACTCTCTTTTGCAACAATTTCTTCCTTCTGTTGTACAGTTTGTTTATGGCAGGGGACCACCAGATTGGCTTCCTTTTTTTGGAGGATAGCATTTTTGTTCTGTTTGAGATAGCAGGATCTGTGCTTATAGAGTGCATTTGTGTGGGATTCAGCAGTTGTAACTGTATTGTTCATCTGCATGGGTGTCATGAAGTTCACCACTTCTGTCTTAAGAAGCATAAAGTTGGATTTGGAGAAATTTTTTACTGTGGTTTCCTTAATGGGGGGGTGGGATGTGGATATCAAGGGTGATAAGCTTATGGTTGGATCGGACCAACGAGAAGTTGACTTCAAGTGTGGAACACCGGTCACTCATATATGTATATGTGTATATATATATATATATATATATATATATATATATATATATATATATATATGTATATCTATGTCTTATCTATCTATATATATATATATATATATATATATATATATATATATATATATATATATATGGATCTACCTTACTAGATCGACATGTTAAAACAGCGAAAATGACTTCACCGACGCCAGAAGATCGACAGTTCACAAACACGACACCGCATACACCCGACACATCATACCAACAAACAAAACAAATCCCCTATCCAAAACCCACACACACAACACAAGCACACCAAAATCCTTACAAACCAACACTAACCCATACATACACAACTATCTACAACCCTAACCCAATCACTATCGCACACTAACCTAACCCGCGCCCTAACCCTAACTCACTTATCCCACCCCTACCCCTACACACCGTCAACATCGCACACTTACCTTATTCACACCCTCACCTAACCCGCGCCCTAACCCTAACTCACTTATCCCACCCCTACCCCTACACACCGTCAACATCGCACACTTACCTTACTTGCACCCTTACCTAACCCGCGCCCTAACCCTAACTCACTTATCCCACCCCTACCCCTACACACCGTCAACATCGCACACTTACCTTACTCGCACCCTAATGTCCATCACTACCGCATACTTACACATCCTTTCCCCATCGCAGTGTTCTCAGCGTCGGTGTCTTCCTCCGTCGGTCTTCTGCTTGTCGATCTTCTGGCATCGGTGAAGTCATTTTCGCTGTTTTAACATGTCGATCTAGTAAGGTAGAGCCATATATATATATATATATATATATATATATATATATATATATATATATATATATATATATATATATATATATGTGTGTGTGTGTGTGTGTGTATATATATATATATATATATATATATATAAACATATATATAGAGACCGTGTTTGATCCAGTGATTTTACGTTTCATCGAAACAGAAATTTGTGACCTCACAACAGAAAAGAAATAAAAACATGCAGTTTGCATGTAATGTTAGTTGTACATCAACGTTTAGTGCTGATGTACAACTAAGCAAACTATATCTGAGATTGTGGTACTGTGGGGATAAGGGAATATTCTCTTTCCCCACTGTAGTGCGGTCTCAGAGTGAGAATATTACAGTAGGGGGGTGTGGGGGGCGCAATCATGTTTAGTGTGTTTTTTTTTTTTTGGTTTCGGTTTTACGTTTGTTTTTACATGGAAGTGCATTTTTCGAAAAAATGCACTTTCGCGAAAGTGAGATCGAGAATTTACATTTCGATGAAACGTAAATTCGCTGGATCAAAGTAGATATATATATATATATATATATACACACACACAGACAAACACACACACACATATATATAAATATATATACAGGTTTATATGACTTCAAGTTTTCAAAAACTGAAAATTCATCTGCTCTAGACAATATGATTGAGTTTCCAAAAACTCAAAATACAAAATTAAGAGAAATCTACATTTTTTCAGGGGGGCAAGCCCCTCTGTACTATACATGTAAGGGTTGCTCCTACTGTAAATTATATATACCAATTCTGAGATCACACTACAGTGGAGAAATGGGTAAATTTTGTGATCCCCACTATATTGCTTCAAAGGGGAATTTACCATTTTCCCCACTATAGTGCTATCTAGGATTTGGTATATATAATTTGTAGGGGGTACAACAATTCAGCTAAGGCGCTTTTAACCAAAAAAGCGCTTTCGCTAAAGTCCCAAAAAAAAAAAAAAAACACATAACTAACATTTACGCAGGGTGGCAAATATGTGGATTCTAGTATAAGATTTTAGTAAAGATTTTAGTATATGTTTTACAATGGAGGTTCCACATATTTATAGATATATATATATATATATATATATATATATATATATATATATATATATATATATATTATACTTTATGCAGTGTATTTATACAAATTTGTGATTCAAAGTATTTTTAAAAAATGGTTATATTACTATTTATCAGAGCAAATTGAATGTACATTTTGATTGGTTTTCAATCACGTGATGATTTAGATAGGTATTTATACCTTGTGATACATTTGAGTGTGTTTCTGAAGAAGTTTATTTGTATTAAATCAAACGAAAACGTTAAAAAACAAGATTGTGGTGTCTGTTTTCTTTCCCTCACCAGCAGTGTTCTCAGCTATTTGGTTTGGATTAGTTTCTTTGTGGCTTGGATATATATGTATGTATGTAGATATATATATATATATATATATATATATATATATATATATATACATACATATATATATATATATATATATATATATATATATATATATACATATATATATTTATTTTGCCTAGTAATATTTTTGATACTATCCCCATAATGTGGAGTTTTGGCACTGCAATATAATTTAAGGAGTTTATTTTTCTCTTATTCTAAAGGTTATGTATAGGGGGACCCACCAGGGTGATTCATGTTTGAATGTCCCATTATATTTTGCTTTGCTCAGGATTACCAAATTTATGCATTTACCTGTGTGAGCATAGACTTGCTTAGTGTAGCTTACTTCTATGTCAGAATCACATTGGTGCAAACATAGATGATTTTGTAGAGCACATAATAGAATTGTACGAGGTTCACCAATTTGAAAACCTTAAATTTAGGGATAGTGGTTTCAGAAGCTTTGAAGATTTTCTAAGTGAATGTCACAAGTTTATGATCTAGCTTAAATGGTATTGGAGAAATCATGGGAATAGTACATGTAGAGACAATATTTGTGAGGAGCATATCTAGCCTACTGCAACCTCTGGTGGTTTCTTAAGTATCTGCTCCAAGGAGCTTTTATTGTTTAATTTCAAGAACTTCTGGACATACCCTACATTGGAGGAATAGGTGCTTCATTAATTGGGAAGAGGGGTAGCTGGCATTTCCCCAAATAAAAGAATTCTTGTTAATAGGGAGTTCTTTGAGTACTTTCAGGAATCCAACATGATTGTCAGGTGACACAGAGGGTGTCCTATAGCAGGTATGAGATGTACATATTTTATCTTTTACATTTTTTCATCCGGGTAAACTCACTGGACACAAGCATGTCTTTTCAAAGGCATCTGGGAGCACCGGCTGGTTAAGCTGACCTACTCACAGGCAAATGAAAGTGGAAGAAATCAAACCCTGTACCCTTGTTCACATAAAGCAGCGCATTACCAGTTTGGTGTCTGCAGTCAGTGGCACACTTGTTTATAGTGCAAAAGGATGGTGATTGTATTCCCACACCAGGTAGATTGTTTGCTAATGCTGCAGTGTAGTATAAGGGGGATGCTGCACTCCTGAAAGTACCATCCATTTGGATGAGACATTAAACGGAGGTCACATATACCTGAGTAGGTATGTAAAAGATACACCACCAACACCTATCAAAAAGAGTAGGGGTTGTTTTATTTAACACAACATGAAAAAACATTATTGCAAGGATATATATATATATTTATTTATTTCCAGGAACATATATACACAGTTCTGTTTTTTTTAGTTTTTTTGACTATTTATCATTTTCTTATAACATCCTTATTGTTTTTCTTCCATAACTGGTCCCCACTCCTTCTTCCACAATCTGATATTTCACAATATATTTGCCAAAATCTATTTCCCATTAAAAAAAATAATTCAGTCTTTCATTCTAAATAACTCATGTTATATAAAATAAATTCCTATCTACATTTTCACATACTCTTTCTTCTTATTCTTCTAATATCCATGCATATTCATATCTGTATTATGTCATTAATATTCTCAAAAAAGTTTTCTTGACACAACTTTTCCCACGTTTCGCCACACTTTTACATTTAAAAAAAACATGCTCTGTTGTTTCTTCCTCTCCTCAAAATAAACACAGTCCTTCAAATTTCTTCTTATATAGCATATTCACCTTTACTGGTAACTTCTTTATTACCAGTTTCCATAGGAAATCCTTACACTCTGTCTTGGTATACCAAATTCCCTTACTTTAATTGCACTTCTTCTGGTAAATTTTCTCATGAAATTACATAATAGTAATCTTTCATTGCATTATTATACCACATCCTTCTTTCTCTATATCATCAATTTTTATTTACCGTATTACTATTTTTTTCTTAATAATTTTTAATTTCTTCATTTACATATTATTTTTCTCATCTCACAGAATTGTATGTATTTATAATTAAACATTCTCGCTACTAACTTCTCATTTTCTTCCCTCATCCACTTTAATACCCCATACAAGTTTAAAACAGCAGAATAAACAAATGGATTTAGTAACCCCAACCCCCCATTGATCTTCACTGATATACAACACTGGCTTTAATATTGAACCCAATATGAATGAAAACACCAGCTGCAGAATTTTGTTTATTTTTCTGAGATCTTATAAACATTTCACATATACACTCTTTCCCTTAATATCAAATTCACCAGATAAACCTTTTTGTCAATATTAATCAATATTTCTTTCCTTTCTTTTATCAAACCCACTCATTGCATCATGACTACCATAATTTTTCCCACATTTTATTCCTAGCAAAGACTTTTCACTCACTGAAAAATATGCACCCCAGTTTTCACATCACCCAAATCCTTAATTTTATCTTTATTCAAGGTCATCCCTATTTCCTTAAACATCCATTTGGACAAACCAAACACTTTCCTTATCCATATTTTTTTTCTTAGTAACTATAACTATATAATTTGCTTATGTTAAAATTACTGGAATCACTACCTCCTTTTGAATCACATATCTGGCATCATACCTCTCAACTGTACAGATTCTCACAGAATGTCCAGATGTTGCCTCATATTTTTGTCCATTTTTAATAAAATTGTGGTTTGCAGGCAAATTAGTGGCAAATCATTAAAGACTGAAATTAGAAAATAATGACAAACATTTGAGTTTGACTTCATACCCTTCAGAACATTCAGGCTAATACTAAACCTTTCTAAGTTTGTAACAGCAATACTTAAAAATTGGCCCTATTTTGGGGCCTTTGTCCCACTTTTATGTCTTTGTCCAGATTTCTTGCTCTAAGAGGTTGAAAGGTATGTCTGTCATTTTACATTTTCTAAGCTACTTCACTCACTGTTATGTTCATTGCTAATGCAAACAATATTCCAGTCATGGGGGACGTCCTTGTCTTATACCACACTTTGTGCATTTTTCTTTACTCAGCCACCCATTCATTCTCTCTCTCACTCTATTATTTTAATATGCTGACATACACACACTCCAAATTCTATTAACCTGTTCCATACTTCTCCATAACATCCTACAAAGCATCATGTATTTTTGTATTAAATATGTTGCTAATATCACATACCACAAGTTTCACATCCTCCCTTTTACTTATATCATCCGCAATTTCTCTTACAACTAATAACAGTTTTTGACATCACCTCCTTTTTATATCATATATATATATACTTTCTTCCATATTATCTATCATCCTAATTTCTATTCTCCTCTGCATTATTTTCATAAAATGTTATCATCTATATTAGTGTGATAGGTCATCCATTTTTTATTTCATTCTTTTTATTTTTTCTTCCAAATAAATTTTAATATCTCACTATATAACTCTTCATAAACAAACCCTTCCTTCACCCATTCATTTGGTACATTTACAAAATACTCTCTTTAACAATCCATTAATTTTTTGTCCATTCTATACTCTACACATCTGAGTTTGAAACTGAGTCATCATTTACTTTCCTAAGTACTTCATCCAATTCACTAACAATAACTTCTTTTTCAAATTCATCTTGAACTCATTCTGGATTTTTTCTTTCCTTTCTCTCTTATTTTCCTTCTTTTTAGTCTTATACATATTTTCCACATACTGTTCTACAATACTCATAATTTGCTCTTACGTTCTGTTTAGCTCTCCTTTTTAATTTAATTTTTAATTTCTCTCATTATACTAATATCCCCTTTATTGTTTTATCCATTCAGGCCAGTTTTTATAAAAATCCTCTATGATTATATTTTCCATCCATAACTGTAATACTTCACATGTCCAATTTCCTCCCATAATTTCTCATTTATTCTTTTTTATTTGCTCTTATTTGAATATACTCCCTTTCGTTCATTACTTCCTTCCATATTGCTAAATTGTCTGAAAAAACCTTCACAACTGTTTAGCCATATGCTACCCCTTATAAAATAATCAATTTCATGTCCAAGGCCCCCCTGTAAGTCCACTGACCTTTATTGCACATAGCTAATTTACCATATTTGATCACTTCCTTTACCTTTTTTTTACATCTTTCCCTTAAAATCACAATTAATGTCCTATGCAGTTATAATTTTCAGGTTAACCAATACATAATTTAATATTTGATTAAACAGATTCTTTCTTTCCTTGCTAGTTATATATGTATATAATGCTATAAGTCTATAAACATGTTCTCTCCACCTCATATCCACGACAGTTAACCTTCCAATGCTTACCAATGTTACAGCTAGTATTTTTCTGCATTTTACACAACCCAGACACTTCCAAAAAGTGTTCACTACCTAAGTTCCATATTATATTTCCACGCCCCCCCCATGTTTCTGTTTGCAGTCTTTCTTCTCTTGCCAGGAATCTTAAAGCTTCTAACAGGATAACATCCACATGCCATTTTGCGCACCATTTCAGCACCCCTCTCCTTCTTACAATGCAAATAATACCATTCACATTTACTGAAAGTACTCTAAGATTGTTGCTTTTGCTTCTTTTTAAGTTTAGGGGAAATATTATTCAATTGTTGTTTTCTTATTTTTACTCATTCCCCAATTAAATATTTCCTGGGTTTATGTAAAATAATTCTTGATCCTCGGGGTTAGATTTTTTGATGACTAGAACTTCAATAAAAATTATTAGTATCAATCCCTTCTCCTGACTGCACTATGTCTCCTCATTTTCCCTCCATATTTTTCTTCTTCTACATTTTCTTCATTTAGTTCACATTCTCTCCCAGGCTCTTGTTGTCATTCCTCATGCATGTTTTCTTCCCTTTCCCATTCTTTTTCATTATTTGTGGTTTGGTTTTGAGAATCCATCCAAAACTGTCCTTTTTTTACACAACCTGCATTCAGGCACACACCTTCTTCCTGTCTGTCCTTTCTCGCTAAACTGGTTACATTTACTTTGTTACAATCATTAATTAAATAAGAAAATCCCTCATAAAAGAAACATGATTTAAGCTGGCCACCATAACTTAATGTCCCTCTATGACCAGACACAAAACACAAAAATAACACTTGGCGACTGGTTCATCATGTTTTCTTCACATTCCAAACTGGTTCCACCCTCTACCCTCCATTACATAAGTCTCTCTTATCTTTAACTTTTGCAATATTATCAACAGTTTCACACAAACCCTGCATGCATATTTCAACATCCTCTTCTTCTGGTTCATCAGGTCTAAACTACAATTTTTTTAACATTTAAGTTACTTTTAATAAACAAACCAATAATTATTCCACAGATAAATGCCATTCTTTTTGTTACACAGTTCCAGAAATGTCATCATCAGTCCCTCAGTTTCAAATGTTAAGTCAGAAATGGTCTCTATCCCAATATGTATAAAAGACTGCGTTTCTTGAGCTTTAAAACCCAGAGCAGTTACCAAACTATCCCATACATAATACTTGTTGATGACAGTGTTATTTTTTTATTCTCAAAGTTTTTCTCTTCTTTTTACAAACTGTTTTACTTACAGCCCATTGCTGTTCTCTTTTCCTGCCTGCTGTCATAGCACCGATGTTTTAGTTACTGTATTATCTGTTGCCACAAAACCAGACACTTTCTCAGTTTGTTGATGCTTTCTTCTGTTACTTTCTGTCATTGTTGCATAAGATTTAACTGCTGTAGTCTCTCTTGCCACATCACCTGGTTCCTTTGACAAATTACCATCCTCAGAACTTCCAAAAAAGTTATCTACCACCTGTGATATCCTGCTCGATTTTTAACAGAGCATCATCTGCAAGACCACCTGACCTCAGTTCCATTATCTGCACCATTTCAACAGACTAGCTTACTTCCTTCTCCATCGAGACAGCTAAATCCTGCTCATTTGTAACATCCACTACACAGGGATCTTTGTTTATATTCTGAAGCTCCATATCAACCAAATGTGTCTCCAAATTCTCACTTTCAACCTCTAAACTCTCCACAGCTTTTCTCTCCTCCTCAATCCTACTACTATCCTCAGGCTACTTCCTTGTTGCTGTAGGAGCCCAATGGTGTCATCTAGCAGCTCCAAAGGAAGTTCCCTGATGCCCAAATCCCCAAATTCCTCCTAGTAGTACAAATACCATACCGGGTCTCCCCTGTAAAGTGGCTACTAGACTTGTGGGACTAACCCAGTCAACAAAGGAAAAACAAAACAAAGAAATATTGTGTGGTGGCACTTCTAACACACACCCTGTTAAAAATATTAAACAAAGATCACGTTTGAAAATATGGGCATGTATAACTGCACTGACAGTGGTGCAAAAGTTAGCAAGCTTACCTTTGAGACAGTAAGATTGCTCCTGTTGTTTCTTTATTTTTTGATTTGTACCACTGCATGTCTCTTGATTTTGTAATTTTTTTAATTCTGTCCATTGCTTTTCAAAGTGCAGGTAAAACTAACAAAATGCTGTGGTATTTGCAATTTAAGAACTTTCCTTTTTACCTAATATAACCATGCAAGACTTTGTAAGGCAGGGGACGAAGTATGATATCAATTTTTAATATACATTTCCTAAATGGAAGCAAGTACTCAATAGTACTTATTAAATTGAGAAACCATCATACTGCACTTTATTAATCACACTTTTTTCTGCATGCCTGTCTAAATTGAAATACAGTTTTCATTTGTTTGTATAATATGAAAGACTTACTTCCAAAACTGGCTCGTATGTAGATTTTTTTTTCTGCTTGCTGAATGGTTATATTACTGAATAACTTTCATCCTAAAAGATTACATTGAGAAGTTCTCCCATGTAAGATGTTTACAGAATGAAGCATATCAGCTGGAAGCTAAGTTGGCCTGCTTGCAAAAAAGCCTTTCTGCCATTTAGTTTTTAATATCCAAATTTCCCAAGAACAGCTGCACTTGGGATATATTCCATCTGTTATGGAGCTGGTATGTCATTTGATCTTTCCGTCTTATCAATTCACAACAATCTTGAATCTTACAGTGTGGCAAAATATTTTCCATAACAAAATACCAAAAAGTATAAGCAATGCTAAAATCTTTAAAGTGTAAGCCATCGCAATAGTCAAGAATGTACTAGTGTAATTTCTCATTTTCATTACCAACGTGAAAAGTGCCTAGTCCTTTACATCATTTACACAAGTCAAGCAGATTTGTATTTGTGTGTGTGTGTTTGACTTACTGTAACATGAAACCAGCTTAAAACAAATACATGGAAAATCTAGTGGCACTTTCCGTTGCAATGAAAGGCTACTTACAGTAAGAGCACTGAATACTGCCATTACAAGTTGGTAGTACATTTTCAGAAAGGTTTTCGCATTCAGGTTATCATAGCCATTTTTTAACTGGCCTGGCATGCAATAAAAATGTGAATTATCTATGTTGTCCACAATACTTTTATCAGGACACCATCCAGAGTTATTCATTAAGTGCTGTAGTGGGTCCTCATCTCTATAAACAGGGTTACTATCAAACATTCATGGGAATAATTCCTGGCATTCTCTTTTAAAGGCCCTATATAAAGGCTGTATCCTGTACTATTACTTCTTACATCTCAGTTCATATGGCCAGAGAAGGATTTATTTTTTTATATTTATAATATATATTTACTTGATATCTTCAATAACACCTATGTGGTGTGGAATGTCAAACCTCAGGCAGCCTACACCCATCTTGCATTCCAGAGCATTTGCTGAAAAATAAACTTTAAAAGTGCAAGATAAATAAATTTAAATATTTTGTGAAAAATAAAAACGACTAAAACTGTTATTGGTAACAGTTTTACAGTGATAATAGTCAGTGCATTCATAGTCTTTTCCATAAATACTGTAATATATTTTAATTCACATAAACCCCAAATTATATTTTTTGTACATTTTCATATCTTGAAAACTGTACAAAATAGACATATATTGTTAGAACATTTTTGTTAACCAGACATAAGCTTTCACATGACAACAAGAACATTCTCTATAAGTGCACATTTATTGATATATCTACAGAAATATGAAACTGTATGCTTAATTCTATAATTAGCAGTGCAGATGATGCTGGATCTCTCAAGATGTGCAACTTATAGTGCACATACCCAAGATGGTTTTCTTCAACATCTCAAGTTTCACTTAATGTTATTCAACAGTTTGAAAGTCACTCAGTTTTTGAATTATTAAGTACATATGGAAATATTGCTTATTTCCATAATTGCTAGGAAACAACTAGCAATATTTCCAGTGTAGTGCGATATAAACCAGCACTGACAGTGAATCATCCTGTATCCCACAATGGTGTTTCACACCATACACCTCAGTAACATGCATGTCTCTCGGTTCTGAAAATATGAACATAAATTTGAAAATATGAAAAATAAGTGGCAAGGATTAATTTCTCCACTGCAGGACATCCTACACTAAAAATCGTGCTGTTATTTTTATTAACTCCATGGCCTTTGTATTACTGCCTATTACTATCTGGTAAGTCACTTCATTAAAAAAACCAGGCCCAAAAGGTTCTGGACACCATAAAGCAGTATGGGTGTGAACTGGAAGTCTACAAAAAAGGCGTTTTAGGCTTGAGTGAGTTAAATCATCACATCTGACTTATCTGTGTGTCAATTTTCCTGGCTGATTAAATGCTACAAATTCTTTATCTTCTAGCTGCAGTTTTCAGTTATGCAAGAACAGCATCAATAATTTTGTACCATGACAGAAAGGGGCCTGTGTTGTCATCACTAATTACAGTGCTCTGCGTACCATTATAAACCCAGCAGCAAACACCAACTAAAATAGCCCACTGTTCAAGAGGGAGATCTAAATATACAATGACCTTAACCTCCATGCTTTAAGATTCAGGAAGCCTTTAATATTGACTCTTTCTCAGGCATTAAGGCAGCTACAGAAAACTTGTCTGAGCTGTATTTTCCCACATGAGTAATCCTCTCCCTCTGAGACACAGACATTTAGAGACATGTGATATGTTTATTAACAAAGCCTTTATGCCTAGAGTTATCCCTCTAAAAAGCAAGGGATTGTTTTAATGCAGAATACACACTAATCATTTTCAAATTATAAACCAGATTGTAGAGTACAACATATGGTTTATCTTAGTTGCAGTTTCTATTTTCTTGTCTTTGTCTTCATATTTAAAAAATACTAAAGACAGAGGCTTGAAATGAAGAGATCATCATGCAAAAAATCTTTTAATTATTGTTGTATACAGTTAATAGGAGAGGTTGTGCAGCAGCAAACACTCCACATTCAGAGGTACATTGGTCAGGAATGACAGAAACAGTGTACAACATGTACAGAGGCCGTACAAAGTATAAAGACCACACAATATTCTTCTTAGGCTACTCCTGATTTCCTACTCGGACTGGTGGGTTACCTGTTTAACTCCCATCTGTGGAGAAGGCTAGAAGGATATGTAGCATAAATCTAGAATGCAACACATTAGCTTGTGTGCTTCTCCTCAGCTGTGAAGAATCCCATGGAGAAAGTCCCAAAACAAAGTTTTGCCAATATTCTTTCTGAAGCAGGAATGACTTCATTGTTAAGTTCTAGTATCTGGTTATTTTGAGCAGAGCAAAACACAATGGCGTGCAAAAAAAGTACAATGTCCAAGCAGAGATTGTCATCCACTTTGATTTTAGCAAGACTCTGGCCTTTCTCCATCCTGTGTGACTAGGGAAACTAAAATATGCAGAGGTAGAAGATGGTAATTCAATGGATGCCATTCTACCTGAGGAACAGTTTGCAGTTAGCAGTGAGAAAGAAGTTTTTATCTCTAAGAGCAGTGCTAATTATCCTATGAGGGAAATTAATCCTGAACTTGTATTATTTGTTTGAAAAGGCTGTCTTCCTTTATTTTATTTATTTATACTTGCTAAATAGTCATCGCATCATGTGCTAGCATCACTACTGCTCATGTAGATGACATTACAGGATGCGTGACAACTGCCACTGAAAATGGGTCTGAATTTGAATGAAAGATTGTACCGGGTGGTTGGAAGCTCTTGTATTATTTTATATGCCACATTTTCTTAACTTGATGGAACATGCACCGAGACAGTGGTCGTTTTCAGTGCTGACCATTAAAATATAACTATTTTATCAATTTGAAAAGTGAATTTGCAATGTGTTGTAAATACAAATATTAGCAAACATAATCAGCTGTTTAGCTGGTTCTCTCTACAGGCAGGCAAAACATAAAACTTTCACAACTGCCTTTGTTTTGGAATTGCTTTATGCATTACAGTCCCACGTTTTATTGGATTTAGTAGGAGATAAATGTGGAGAGGAGCAAAAGTTCAAAGGGGAGATGATAGCAGAAACCACAATCAACGCATGAGCTAATACTTAAAGTAGAAGAACCGCAATGGATTGGAAGAAAGAGTGGGAAGGATAAGAGAGAGGAAATACAGTGACTGGGGAAGGTACACCATACCAAAGACAAGCCGACAAAAGCTTCTTAGTACTTAGAAAAGAATTATCTGTCTTTCAGGGCTGTCAGTATGAAAAACTGCAATCAGAATGTGGATCATTAGCTGTAGGGAATGGCCTTTATTGTTATTCTAAAAAGTTTGAGATATGGGTGCATTTGTGTTTGTATTTGTGTGTGTGTTGGGGGTCTGTCCATATGTATGTGGGTAGTGGTGTGCGACTCACAACTAATAAAGTTTTACAGGCAGAAAATAGGAAGTCATTAGGGTAGTGAAAGAAGTATTTCAAGCATGAGCTCAGTAGGCTTGGTGTGTGTTTGCCTCTAACCATAAAGGGATTTATGGGGGAAGGAGCCTAGAGATCTTTAATGGAATATGTTTTTAACAGCCAGGAGCTGTACTCCAGCAAACTGAAATCCGACAAAGGGTGTTGTACTCTTGCAGTTTGTCTTGCCTCTGTAGGAAGCTGATGATGGTTTTCTCTATTGTGATGTGAAGGTAATACAGGGAAATACCTGTCATCCTTGGGTATTTTAGGGATAGTTTTCAGAGTCTCTTTGTATGGATTGTGGTACACTGGAAAGATAGCATCCCAGATTAGTTGCCACAATGCTGTAAGTGCTGATTTTAAAGCCTGTTTTCCTTTTGCCTTTTATTTCTGACTCGTTTTCAAAGAAAAGCACATTTTTGTTCATTT
Source organism: Protopterus annectens (assembly GCF_019279795.1). NCBI lineage: Eukaryota > Metazoa > Chordata > Ceratodontiformes > Protopteridae > Protopterus > Protopterus annectens. Next base: position 572,976,085 of record NC_056750.1, on the reverse strand, counting down.
TCTTTCTAAATAAAACCATGCTGAATCTCAAAAATTGATGATTAATGGTATTTCTGTGACAATTATTAAAATGTAAGATAGCATTTGGTGGAGAATGTAGGCATTTTTTTATCCCTAGAATTTAATTACTAAGGAAGTTCAAATGTCTATGTTTAAGAAAGATATCAACAGTGTTTATAATGTGCATTGGATTGAGGAGATAGTCTACAGAGACTGAGAAAGCGTTTGAAAGTAATATAAACCTATGAACTATGCCTTTGAAAATAGTATGCCTTTATAACTCTAAAGTGGTACTACTATGTACTGCCACTTGCATGTGTCTGCATGCAGATCTCAGCTGCACTTTTGGCCCTAAAAATGGAGATTATAAATGCCTTAGTGAAGGCTGCTACAAATACTGGGGATCATCTTAATGGCTATCAGTACCAGTCAGCAATTAGTTAGCTTCCAGGAAAGAAAGTATGCCAGATGTGCAACCACTGAGTAACGCATGGTTAACCTACAACAGCAGAATGTTGTGGTACCACAGCAACAGATTGCTTCTGTAATCTGTCAACCATCCGAATCCCTAAGAAACACTCCATCATTGAAGAAACTGGAGCAATTAATGATACTGCAGCCTAACTCATGGTCATCATGAAGTGTGACGTAAGTGAGAACCAGACTTCAACTAAGTGGGCCAGAATTTTATCTGCATGTCGTACCAAGTAACTTCTATAAATCTACATGAATATGGAAAATATAGATGCCCATGATTATCAAAAACTTGAAAACAGAAATTTTACCTATAGCAGGTGCTTCCCTAAAGGCAGAACAGATAAAATTAATTAATGGACATTCACCATGGATAAATCAGTAAAATCCCAGATGAATGATGTGAGACATATTGAGAATGCAGTTACAATCGAAAGTGAATGGTATAGGACAAATTCCAGGCATCTTAATATTGGATAGATTTAAGATGGCACTGCATAATGACTGAAGAAAAAGTAGCTTTAGTAAAATGCTTATTTTCTGAAAGTGAAAATTTTCAGTCAGACCTGGATACAAGGGCTACTAATAAACTTTCACAAAAGTATGTGTCTTTGCCTATCAGTAATGAAGTATGAGTCTACGCACCTGTGACAAAGCAAAAAGTATTCTAATCTGAACTCATTTGTTTTAAATGTTTTAAGAAAGGACACATAGTTACTGTACAGCTTCGGGAAATACCACGGTAATGGTAAAATGTATTAACAACCGTCAAACTTGTACGTGAAGGTGAAGCAATGTAATATGGTCAGACTGAAATCTTAGCCTCCTGAGCTATTACCACATTTCTTAAATGCACTACTGGTAGATATGGGATGCATGGTTACTTCAGTTAGAACAAAATATATGTATAAGCATAAATTTACTACTAGCCAGTACATTAAAGTAATGTGTGTGCATGGAGAAAAGCAAGAATATTATATAAACCAAGTAGAAATACCACCCATTCAAGGGAAAGTGAAACAGTCAGTAACAATCTAGCATATGATGTGATAATTTCTCTATTTCAAAAAACTGCGGAAAATGTGTGGAGGGATAAAGCCAGCTGTATTGATAAAAAGACACGGCCATAGTACAAAGGCAACGATGTGAAACTCAGAGACCTAAAAGGTGGTAAGTTCAAATTTGGGTGGAAGATAAACCAGAAACTGAATCTGGCCAGAAGACTGTAGTTTATAAAGAACGGTGTTAGTACACGACTATACAAGGATGGGCTTACAGTTGGGTGCATTTTGCATAAATCACCAGCAGTCAAAGTACAGAGGAAAGTCAGTAAAGAGACTGATGAAAAGGAATCCAAAGTAATAAGAACAGAAACAAATGCAGAAACTTAAGAGGTAGACAAGTTCTCTGATGAACAAACACAAAGAAAGGTAGCCAACAGAGCCTTGAAGAGAAAACTGGGAAACTACGCATGCAGGACACTAATGCTCTAATTAGAAATAAAAATAAGCTGGAGGTGGAAAATCTAGTACTCACCCCATAAAATATAAAATAAAAAAGAAAGACAGGAGAGAAATGAAAAACCTTTACTTGACTAAGTGCTTTTGTTCTTAAAGATGACAGGACTTTGGAGTCTCTCATGAATTACCCTTCGTAGAGGAGGAGTTAGGTGAAGAAGAGAACACCTGTACCTGCCTGGACAGGAGATCCTACATCCTTCAACTTATGTCAGGTTACAGAAAAGAGTAGTGCTAACCTGGATGATCTACACGAGTCATTTCAATTAAAAAAAAAGTCAGTTTGGAAGATCACACCCTTAGTAGCTTTAGGGAAAGCAAAACAAGTTCCAAAAGGTAAACCACTGGTCAAAGCAGTCCTTCTTCACACCCATATTTAAGATTAAAAACAAATTACTTTATATACTGAATTTGGCTCTAGAGCCATGTTTTGGGTGAGAATTCAGCCATGGATGAAATAAAGGTTAGGATTCTGGCCAAGTGTTGTGAAGCAAACAGAAAATATGTATTCAACTTGCCAAGAGTGACAGAACACAATACCCAACCCAGGGTTTAACAAAACTTTGATTACATTTTTCTAAAACAAAAGTCCCATTTGAGTGAATAGCTATATTCTTTATGGGATCCTATTGAACTAAAGTAAAGGTCACTAAGTCCCCAACTACTGATGTTATTTTATAGGATTGGAATTCCTTGAGAAACCTTATATTTAGGAGTGGTACTGGCCCAAACTGTTCAATTTGGGGGGGGGGGGGGGGGGGCAGCCAATTGGCTGTATCAGCTGGAAGGAAGTAATACTGAGCAGAGGTATTCAGCAGCTAAGTGGTAGTGTCTGCCTATTACATGAACAGTGTCTACCTTAAGTATCATCTTTCAGCAGAGAATTTGTATTAGGTACAGTCATAGGCCCCTTCAATGGCTTTACAGACAGTAAGTCCAAGCTTCTTCAGCGGGTATTGTCAACATCTGCAATGCAGATGGGCTACCACCAGACCCACATCTCATCATTGGATGCTTGAACCAATGGTTTGACACTGGGGATTATGTAATACACTGGCTGATTTGAGCACTAGGAGGGAAATGGAGAAGACAGAGAAGCCTGTCTAAACCCATGTTGTACTCTAGATGGTGTTTTATGAGAAAAGACACGTCCTTTACAGGCAGAAAACAGGAAGTCATATGAGGATAAAAACAGCATTTCAAGGGTCTATATATTTACAGCTAACCCAAGTGGGATTTCTTGGGTGGAATAGCGAGCATCTTTGAGTGGAAGACGATATTGTTAGCCGAAATTATCTGCTATCCAGCAAAGGACTTTCAAGCAAAGGCTGCTGTAGTTGTTGATCTTGTCTTGCCTGTACAGGAAGCTCTTACTAATAATGCAGTGAAAGTGTTAAAGGGAAATACATATGACCCTTGGATATTCTGGTGTCAGCTTTGAGAGACGTTCATTGTGGACTGTGTTGCATTGGAATTAAGCTATCCTGTATTTTTATCCTCCACAAAGTTTTAACTACTGTTTTAATGACTGCATTTAATTTACTATCTGTTTTGCAAATTCAGTATCCTTTTGTTATCTTTCTTGTAAATAAACACATTCTGAATCTTGAAAAACTGATAAATGATGACTTTTCTGTGTCTATTATTCAGCTGAAATACAACCATAGGCGTAATTTATAAACTATAATCACACTTTCACAAGAAACATTTTCTTTATTTCATGAACTGATAGTAACAGATTGAACAAATAATGCTGGCACTTTAGAACAATTGGGACTCATAACAAAATAAGTCTGGGACTGACTGAGACTTTGTCTGCATTCATATAAAGAGGACTAGATTTAGGTGGAGGCATGAACCTGTATAAGTTTGTTACAGATATTTTTTATTCAATTATATTATAAAATCTCACTGGCAGTTAAGTTTTTTTTTTCTAGAAATGGTACTGTAACTTGGCAGGTAGATTGGACAGCTCTCCTTATTAACATCCTATAAACATTTCAGTATTGACCATGTTCAAAACACAAAGTGTGTGTGTGTGTGTGTGTGTGTGTGTGTGTGTGTGTGTGTGTGTGTGTGTGTGTGTGTGTGTGTGTGTGTGTGTGTGTGTGTGTCTCTGTGTGTGTGTGTGTGTGTGTGTGTGTGTGTGTGTGTGTGTGTGTGTCTCTGTGTGTGTGTATTCTTGTTTGTTTTATTTACTTTTATGTGTGTTAGCCAAGTAGGTGCTTCCATATAAATACATAAACCCAAGCCTAAGGCACAGAAAATACAAAACAATGGCAGGATAACATTTGGTTATGTAGGAACTGATGCACACCCATACCGAGTATTTCAGTTTAACCTTAACATAAAATAACATGTTTACAATATGTGGGACATCTCAGGACAGTGGTCACTGTAGAATGTAAACCAGTGCCAGTCATCAATTTGAATGTTACCTTATAACTTTGAATGCTGGTGAGTATCTACAGGAAATTGTTTGTCATAAGGTACAATTACTTTCAGAGTGTTCAGTCTAAGTAATGACCACTTGGAAATTAAATACATCATGATGTGTCTCTCATGGGATGAGTCACTTTTGGGAATAGCACATTACAATAAAAGAGCAAAGGATATATCATACTGGGCAGGAAAATCACCTCTTATAAAACAAGTAGCACAGAGTTGTGCCATCTACAATGCATAGCATAACAACAATCGGAAGAAAAACAAGCCAGCAATACCCGGTACCAGATCACTCAGGGAGTCATGTCCAGCTCCACAAATAGGTACATTCCCAAGTTACATCCACAGATTAGCCCCAACAGGGCTAACACTCCATGCTTCCAGAGTTTTCCTTCAGATGGCCTTTTAGCTGAGGAAGTCACTTCTTTGTTCACTGCTTTCCAGCTATAGCTTTATATACAACTTGGATAATCAGTATAGAACTTTTTTTTTCTAGCAAACTGCTGTGAGAACATTCCCATATTCCATACTGCAGTACTTTAAAAGGCATCGTCAACATTTTAAAGGTACATTATACATTTTCCAGGCACAAAACAAAAGGTTTTAGAATCATAACATGAGGTTGCGATTCCTGGACAATCCATCAGCATTTCTATAGACTATGCCAAGTCTGGAGGTCACTGTAAACTGACTGGGTGGAGGGATAATCTGGTACTTTGTTGCAGAGGTATAATGTTAAGCACAGGTAGATTTTGCAGCAGCACTGGATTTGATTTCTTTCCATTTGCAAAATGTGTGACTGTATAAGTCATTTAACCAGACATTGCTCCTGAGCTGCCTCTAAACAATTTGTGCCTCCAGTAGACTTACCTGGTTAACAAATAGTTTACAATGATAATTATTGTTATCATCATAACTAGTTCATTTTTGTTTTGTCACTAGTTTCCAGTGCACATGCTGTTTGATTGCCTACTTAACCAATGCAAACAGGCATGATCTGTTATAAAATTGAATTGCTCGCTTAGCAAATATTGTCCCATATGGGGGTTGGAATAATGGTTGAGGTGTTTATCTCACAGGCATAAGGTACAGGGTTTGATTCTCATGTTTTAAGGGAAATTGGTTAGGCTTAAAATGGTCTTCAAGGGCAGCTAGCCTAGTACTAACCTCTGACCCTATTATAGTTCTTCAAAGCAAACAAAGGCCCATTTTATTACCAGTCTCTCTTTCAACAGCTGAGTGTCTCCTTTCTACATTGTGATACTTCTTGCAGATATAGCACACAGAGTGCTCTTCACCATCAATGCCTTAAAATAATAATGGCAAATATGAAGGTAGCTTCATACAGACATGTAGGAAGTGGTCTTTAGCAGAAACTAAGGCCCATTTTTTTTCACAAGAACATAATGACAAAGACACAGTGTTTTATGAACACAAGGAAAGTCTACAAATTCAGTGATAACCTTTTAATACGACAGTGGTTAGTTATCTCCGTCACTAAGGTCTTAGGTTCAATCCTCTATGTCTGCATTTGTTTTCTTTGGGTACTCCAGTTTCCTCACCTTCGCAAAAACATAATGTTTGACTGGCTACTCATAACAGTCCATATATATTGTATTTCCCATTGCTTTTGTGGCCCAAGTTGCAGTTGAAAATGGTCTGAGGGCCAGTTCACTTAAACATTATCAAACAAATAAATTAAATTAAAAGCTTATAAGCAAACAACATATAATAATATCCTACATACAAATGTTGTGGTGTCTGTTTATTAACAAACATTATTCAGCAATAATTAAGACTACATAACAGATAAGCAATGTATGATGTAGTTACTTCTTGAAACTTGAGTCACTTGCCAGTATTAGTGAGTGGTTAATAACTTCCAGAATTTATTTTAAAGATTGAAATTTCTGACAGTCATGTGCATCAGTCTTCATACTGGTAATTTGTAATTATTAATTTATTTTGTTGATTTCCTTTTACATAGTGCATTTTATTCTGCAGATGTGGGTGCAGTATGAGGTAGAGGAATTTGGCTGGAGGGACCCCCTATTAAAATGCTGAGATATACAATGCTGACTCCTGAAACACCAAAGGAAAAGTAAATCCCACACACATCTTCCACTTTCTCTTATTCCCTTCTGTTAGCAAATAGTATCCATAACTGATCAATACTGTGTGTTTGTTAATTTAAACTATGACCACAGTAGCCTACTGATACAAAGTTATCCTGTTTTCCCACCTGAGAAATTAAGAAAAGACTTACAGTTTCAGAGCAGTCCTTGGTCAATTGTGATTGTTTCTTAACACATACTTGTCTTGCTTTGTGATTGTTTCCAGCCCCTCATACAATAACCTAACAGGGTCTCTACCCGCTTCACTTCCCACCCTGCCCCCTATTCCCTCCCGCCCCCAGTGGTCCCACCTTTATTGCACTCAAACCCCTCCCATCTTTCCAATAGCCAACCACAGCGCTAACCCAACACTACCTCCTCCATATTCCCTCTACTATCACACCTCCTCAACTGACATGTACAAGCAAACCTTTCCTTTGCTCACTGCATGCACTCTCCTTGCATATCTTACATCCTACCAAAGCTCCATCATTCCCCCACTCAACCACTACCACTGTACTACTACTACTCACACCACCACCCATGTCTCACCCATACTCAGCTCCTCTCCCACCAGCTCAAGAACCATCCCTATGCACCCCCCACATATTCTACCAACTATATTACTCAAACGTAAAGCATCCCTACAACTTAACATAGTAACCCTCCCACCATACCTTTTACCCACAGAGCACAATCATAACGTTTCCCTTATAAACAAACACATTCAAATACTAAGAAAACTAATAATCTCATGCATATCAAAACTAGCCCCAAGTGGAGACATCCACCCCAACCCTGGCCCTACCATCTCCAACCCCAATCCTCATAATCAGACTAGAAACCACAACTTCTCCCATATTACAGCCAATAGAAAGCCAAGTGACTTCCTTCTACTAAGCCTAAATATTAGAAGGGTTTACTATCATAAATTCGAAAGTAAAAATAAATAATGTCTTTATTTTCGAATTTATGCATCTAAAATGAACATTTTCAAATAATAGTAAACTCGAAAACAAGGGTGTATTGTCGAAAATGTCGCTTGCGACATTTACGGCGATACACAGCACGCCCACCCTTCCCATAATCACCTACCTACCTAACCGAACACACAGTTATGCAGGGGGGCTGCGCCACCCTGCACCCCCCCCAACTTAATATTCTAACTCCGAGATCGCACTACAGTGAGGAAAGGGATGCATTTCCCTAACCGCACTGTACCGCGATCCCCTCTCATGACCGAAAGTTAGAATTGTGAATGCACAGTTCATTCGCAATGCAAACCTTCGCTCATGTCACCTGCCGTAATATGAAGTATTCGAACATCTGATGTTCGAATACTTCATAGCCGTGCAAATGCACGTCGACATAATGATAGCAAACCATTAGAAGTATATCCAACAAAGTCCATGAACTCCATGCCACCATAGACTTATACTCCCCAGATATAGTCATCCTGACAGAAACCTGGCTAAAACCTCACATTACCAGTGAGCAAATACTCCCTACAGGTTACGGCATACTAAGAGTAGACCGCTAAACAAAAGGAGGTGGTGTAGCTATAATATTTAAACAGCATCTAAACATCCAGATCTTAAAATCATCAGCTCCACAAATAGGCAATGAAGAAATAATATATACCAACCTCAAAATTAACCAAAACAAAACCATCAACATAATTGAATGCTACTTCCCACCTGGCCAAAACATCCCTCCACTAGAAAACCTCCTCAGCTGGTCTACCCACCATCTGCCCCAAGAAACTATCATCTTAGGTGATTTCAATATTGACTGGCAATCCTGTTCTGGCAACAATCCAACCCATCATGTACACCTTCATGGCTTCACCCAACTAGTCCGGTCACCAACAAGGATAAATAAAAACTCCAGCAAGTACACTACCCTGGATTGGATACTAGTCAGTAAAACCCCCCAGTCATATATAACAGGCTGCTTATCAGATAGCCTCAGTGATCACTCCCCAACATTCCTACTCAAAAAATACCTGTACCAAGCTAAACCTGTCATCTATCGTCAAATACGTAAAAAAATAAACTTTAACCCACTCACATTCATCTCATCCCTCAAAGAATGTAACTGGCATGCTCTAAAGTACCTCAGTCTAGATGATGCAGTTGAATTTTTTAATACTACCTTCCTGAACATCCTTAATTACCATGCCCCCATAAGATTTTCCAGAACCAAAGCACAACCCTCCCCATGGCTACAGAAAACCACTAAGTCAGAAATGAATAATAGGGATAAAGCCTGGGAGCACTGGTGCAAAACCAAAACCCCCACAGCTAGACAGAAATTCCTAGAACTACGCAATAGAGTCAAAAAGCTAATAAAACGGCACAAATTCCAATACTACCAGTCTTCCCTAGACTCCTCACAACACAGCCCCAAACAATTCTGGTACTCCATAAACTCCATCCTCCACCCAGGTAAAGTCAGTACCCCTCCTCCTAACATCCCTCACTCCTCAGAAAATATTGCTACCTCATTCAACACACACTTCACCCGAACCATACTATCACTAGCTAAACAACACAACCCCCCTCCCCTCCAACCCACACCTTCAACTAGTAATCTCCCCACTGCCTTTTCTTTTTCTCCTGTACCTACCTCCAACATAAAAAAACTCTTAACTAAACTTAAGCCCACCAAATTAGCAGCAGACAACCTCCCAAGTGAATACCTACAAATCGCAGCTGATGCTCTGGCCTACCCAGTATCCATCTTGAGTAACTGATCTCTGTCAGAAAGTTACGTTCCCACATTGTGGAAAGTCTCACATATAATACCCCTCCACAAAGGCGGACCCTCTGCAGAACTAACCAATTACTGCCCCATAGCTATTCTCTCTCCACTCTCCAAAATACTAGAGAGATGCATACACTCTCAGGTCTCACACTACCTCCTTACTAACAACCTCCTTTCCAGTACTCAGCATGGTTTCCGAACAAACCATAGCACCACCACTGCCTTACTCTCCTTTACTAACACTATCCTTCAGCATAAAAACAATGGCTATCTCTCCTCTGCTACTTTCCTAGACCTATCTAAAGCATTTGACATGGTCCCACACAAACAACTTATCTCTGTCCTCAATAACCTATCCTTCTCACAATCAGTCACCAACTGGTTTCAGAGTTACCTGTCTGACCGCCAACAATCCGTTGTATGGCAGAATGACATATCTCCCCAACTACCTGTCTCCATAGGGGTTCCCCAAGGATCCATCCTTGGACCCCTACTTTTCTCTGTTTACACCAATAATCTAGCCTCTGCCACCAAACATGGCACACTCATCCAATACGCAGATGACTCAACCATCATCTTCTCAGCCCAGTCCCTACCCAAACTGCAAAAAGACACACAGGAAGCCTTTTCCTCTGTTGAAACATGGTTATCCGATGCCCAATTAATACTCAACCCAAACAAAACTAAACTACTCATCTTCCAACCCACCAAACATACTCAAAACAACTCTCACTTTAACATCACAGCAAAAGACAACACCACTATATACCCAACTGAACACACCAAATTGCTAGGAGTGGAAATAGACAATAAACTAAAATTTGACATTCACATATCCATGACCATAAAAAAAGTCCACAAAAAACTAGGAGCATTATACAGAAATAAACAATTTCTCACCAAAGCAGCAAAGATTTCAATAGCAAATTCCCACCTTATCTCCACCCTACTTTATGTCTCTCCAGTATATACCAACCTAAGGCAATGTGATCTAAACAAGCTAGAGACCTACTACAACAAAATCGCCAAATTCGCCACAGTGGCATCCTACCGTAGTCACCACTGTCTCTCACTTGCTGAACTGGGCTGGCTTGAACTCCCTCACCTCCTTCAGTGGTATCAACTCTCACTCGCCCACAAACTAGTAAACCATCCACTAAATGTCCCATCCCTCCAGAATCTACTCCAACCCTATCGCACCACCAGTCCACTAAGATCCAGCAACAAAAATCACTTGCAGATCACTGAAGCCAGTAACTCTGCTGGTGAAGCACTATTCTCTTGCGCCTTAGCCAAATTATGGAACTCACTCCCACCCACAATTACCTCCATACCATTATGCACCAACTTCAAAACTTTATTAAAAGCGCACCTAAAAACATGCTGGCTATGCCCTTGCAACTCCCACTCTAATATCATCCACCCCATCCAACTACTACATTTCTTTCACCTCCACTAACTACCTTGATGATAGCAAGCTCAGATGCTCATAAGCCTAGTACTTATTATACAGCAGGAACTTCTCATTGTTACATTTGTTAATGCCTGTTATGTACTTCACAGATAAAGATTCTAGTTGTCTACTGATGTACTATGTTCTTCATCTGTAAATATGTTGTAAGTAATTTCTATGTTAAATTGTTAATCGCTATGTAATCCAATGTAACTATTGTCTGTTTATTTTACTGTGGAGCTTTTCTCCCCAGGCCTCCGCTGAAAATGGACCCATGTCCAGTCGGACACTCCCGGTCAACAAATTTAAATAAATAAATAAATAAATAATAAATATCGGAGAACAGTGAATACTGAGTACTGCTCTTCACTTTAAACTTATTTTTGCAGGGGTGCAAGATCCCCTACATCTTCCAGTATGGGGGCAATCCTCTTACCCTATGAACTAATACATATCAACTCTGACAGCACCATACCTCAGAAAAAAAAAAGAAATATTCTGAGAAGTGGCAATCTTGGACATAGCATATGTAAGTCCAGATGTTTAGACACTCTGTTCCCACATGTATGGACTCCAGAGTTCCAAGTCAAGACATTTTGAATGTTAGTGGTTAGAAGTCTTGGTATTTAATTAAACACCCTGTCTAATCCATTGAACTTTGTTGTAAATAAATGATAACTATTATACCAGGATTTAATCTGACTACCTGCTCTTATAACTATTAAATACTTTAGATAAGTTGTTTTAGTGTATGTTCTTTGCACATCATACCTTTTAAACAAATATATTTCATGGCATTACTTATGTTTTGCTTCAAATACAACATCAAATTTCATAACTAACTGTACAAAGCCTTTGTCAGACAGTATATATTTTATAGCATTACTACAGCCTTTAAATAACTTTTTTCATTGGTTTTCTTTATGTATTCCATCCTATTATTTTGTATTTCTCTGACCAGCAATAGACACAATTGGAGCATATAATCTGCCCTTAAAGGTTGCTTTACATTCTACCTCCTGTACATCTTCCCCCCTTTTTTTTCCCATGCCCTGTTTAATGCATCAATACATCCCCTCACCATCAGTTATTCTGGGGGTATAGACTTGTTAAATGAGTTTTTAAATTATGTCAATAACATTTGCTCTTTTCTGACTTTTGCTTCAGTGGTTAGCCCTAGCAGTATCAATTTTTTAGATGTTACAACTTTCAAAGAGAAAGAAAGATTGTTTACTAAGATTCACAAAAAGAAGGTGCCTAATTCTTTTTACATGATAGTAGTATGCACCCTCCAACTATCAAAGCTAATATTAAGGGTTGATTGATGAGGATCAGTAGGTTAACTGAAAGGAATGATGATTTTTTAGAAGAAGGTGTAAGCTTATGTAAGAAGTTTATTGGTAGAGGATATCCTAAAAAGTTAGTCTCAGAAAAAAATTCTGAGATATGTAATTGTAGGTATTCTGTTGATACACTAACCTCTAAGCTTAAAATTACTGATTACAGAACATCTATGCAGGTGAGTAATAGCTTAGATGAAAAAGCTATCAAGAAAATTATTTCCAATAATTGGAAAATTTTAAAAAGTTGCCCTAAGATCTCTAAAGTAGTTGGAGATAATCCAGTTTTTGTGCAAAGGAAAGGAAAAAGTTTCACAAATTATTTTCAGGCCATGTTAAAACACCCTTTGATTCAGTATGAGAAACGTGGAATGTTTGAACTGCAACTTATATAATTATTTACTGATATCAATTAAATTTTTATTAATAACATTTCCATTAAGGGATTTTATACTTGTAAATCAAAATTTGTTGTGTACTTGTATGCTTTCCCTGTAAATCTTTTTATATGTGGCGCACCACCAAGAGAATTATATAAGAGAATGTATGAGCATAAACATGCAGTATTGATAGGAGATGAGAAAAATGCACTGGGCAAGCATTATAAATTTAGCAACTGTAAAGTTGATTCTAAGTTTTTTAGTTTTGGATGATGCAAAAGGGTACAATAAAATGTTCAATGGTGAAGATGAACTTGCTTGGTAAGAAACTTGCATAGTATGAATATTTAACTAAGAGTAAATGCATGTTTTCTACCAGGTTTGAATAACCACAAAGATTCTGTTGCCTTTTTGAGAAGGAAGAGGTAAAAACATTAATTAACCTATTAACTATTTTGTGTTTTCTGATCTTTTACTTTTATTTAAGTGATGGTTTGCATTGCATTATTCAGTCTGATGAAGTCTTGGATTAAGAGATGAAAGCGCTTACTGTTTAAAGTTAATATATTAAACTTGTTTGGTTTTATTTCTAGGCTTTTTTATTTTGTCAAACTAATCAATACAAAAAAGCAGTTTCAAAGATATATGAAGACAAATGAAGACAAATGCAGGCAAATGTACCAGGTATGGAAAATTTCACCACAGAAAGAATAGGATGACAAAGGGGGAATGTAGAGCTAAAGATTAGTAAAGTATAAATTAAACAGAAGCTGAAGTTTTGGAACGCCTGTGAAGTGAAGGATTTACTGTAGAAAGTCTAGCACAGGTTATGTCACAACATGATGGATCAATGACTCCCAAACTAAGTAGAAACAGGAGGAGCAGGAGACATCTTAAGAAGAAATATGGACATGGGAAAGAAAAAGAGATTTAATATGGTGCAATATCTATGCAAAGAGAAAGCAAAAATTAATCAATAGGAAAGGAGCAGCACTAAAGATATTTAAAGAGAAATACAGGCAAATGCACCCGAATATGGAAACGTTTACAATACAAAAAATAAGAAAACAAAGAGAGAAAGTAGGAGGATTAGTAATGGGGACGTTAAAGAAATAGAAACTGAGGTTATGGATTATCTTAAAAATGAAAGATTTGGCATAGAAAATCTAACTCTGATAACATCATAGCAGGATAGAATAATGAATTCCCAAATTAAGGAGAAACTAGTGGAGTGGGAAACATCTAATCAGTTGCCATATGAATATACTTTGGAGCCTTCAGGAGGAAATTGGTGTAAAAGTTCAGTTGGAGTTGCATAGCAAGGGAAGGAACACAAAACTGTGGCAACTCTGATGGAGTCAATGTTGTGGAGTGATAGGTTAGTCAGTTCTCATATGAAAGAGCAATGGATGACACAGGATGAAACTGAAGAGAATATGGCACAGGAAGATGCTCTGGAACTTTCTGTAGAATGCCCACAGGAAACAGAGAACAAAGCATGTACCCTCAGTTTAGAAGGAAATGATCTAAGGGAAGAGTTGCTTGATTTAATGGAAATGTAGAGACATAATATGATCAATGAAAGAAACAGACTACAGAAAGTCAATAAGACCCAACGTGCTAGAAGTCTGATAAATCAAAAGAACACAATAATCAGGACTATTCATAGAAACTTAGGTGATATTACAGAAACAAATATGATATATTTCTGGTTAGCTAAATTAATAACAGATAAAGTATTACCACAAAAACACAGGGCAATAAGGGAAAGGAAGGGGAGAAATCAAATGCTATCATGGAAGTATCAAACAGAGAAAACTATAAAGCAATAAAGACAAGAAGTGTCGCTATTGGATGAGTACACAAGAGAGAAAAGATCAACAAAAAATATTCAGAAAGACAGACGTGATAAAAGCAATGCACAGCACCAGAACAGATCAGGATCTATCATATCCTATTGTAATGAATAAAATAAAGATATCAGTACAGACAGAAAACCTTAGAAGATATAGGTTCATAGTTTTATACTAGGCTATCTGCCCTAAGGCATTTATAAGCCTAGCCCAAAGTTTTGTGGCTTATGCCACCCCTTATATGAAAAAATACTATGCCCATTAGTTTGTTGTGCCTCTGTCCAGCAGTGACACAGAGATGATTCCCGGGGTAAACCTATGATCTCCCATCCACAGGTCAAGATTTCTCTTGAACAGAGCCAGCGAGGTGCTCTGCCTCACATGGACCGGGATTTTATTCCACAGCATAGGGAGTCTCTGAGTGATAAATCTATCCCTCCAGCACGTCCTATTTATATCCGTGCTAAGGTTTAAGTCGCTTGCTCTAGTGGTTTTGGTGGATTTGGATTTTTGAGGTGGAGCATGTCCATTAATTCGGGTTGGACATGGCCTTGTATGTCAGGCACATGTCACCTCTGAGCAGACGGTATGCGACTGAATAGAGCTGGAGTTTCTTCAATCTGGCAGCATATGACAGATTTTGGAGTCCCTTTATCCTTTTGGTGAGGAACTTTTGGGGTCTCTCCAATTGCTGCAGATGTCGGATGAGATACATCCCGAATGGGGCATTGTACTCGATCATTGGTCTGATAAGTGAAGAGTACAGGGGAACAATGACCTCACTAGATCTGGATGTGAATCCCTTCATGATCAGGTGGGCAATGTCGAAGGTCTTTCTAACCACTTTAGCAACGTGAGTGTCAAAAGAAAGGCCACTGTCAACCTGGGTCCCCAGGTCCCTGATAACCTCTTCTGTGCTTAGTGGATTGCCACCTATATGGTAGCTTGGGGTTACCTTGTTTTTCCCGAAGGGTATGACTATACATTTTTTGGCATTTAACTTCAGGCCATGGCTCTGGCACCAGCTATCTGTTTCCGTGAGTCCCTTCTAAAGGATATCTGTGTCCGATGCACTTTCCACTATGCAGATAAATATTAAGGAAAAGTATAAAATAAGCAATTTACTGATGACCCAAAAAGTTGCATAGAGAATTGGGAAACAAGGCAAAAGGAATTGAAACACCACCAAAAAAAAGAAGAAATAGACATATTTTGGAGAAATATCTAGACAGATCCTGTGGAACATAACAAAGATGCTAAATGCATAGAAAAAGTAAAAGAAAGAATAAGAAGTTCAAATGCACAGGATATGAAATGGGATGAAATAATGGTCAGACCCCAGGCCCAGATGTATTACCTAACTTCTGACTAAAAGTATTAACATCTTTACATGAAGATTTAGCCCTGAGTAACAGATGCCACCCTGGTTACTACAGGAAAAACAATACTCCTCCTTAACAGAGAACTTTCAAGCTATCCTAAACACCATAGACCAATAACTTGCCTTGCAGCGATGTAGTAACTATACACTGGAACTGCTGCTGCAAGAGTTTATAGTTATTCAGAATAAAGCTCAATCATCATCATCTGAGGTAACAAAAGGGTAACAAAAGAAACTCGTATGGAACAATGGATCATTTGTTTTTAAATAAAGTTATAATGGAGAACTGGAAAATGGGGAAGAATCTAAGGGCATGGATAGACTACAAAAAAACATTGGATAGCATCCCACATTCATGGATAAAAATGACGATATGCCCTACATTGATTGATTAAATTACAGCAACCATGAAACAGTGGGAAATCACTTTGCAGTTAAGCCATGATAAAAGACAAATTATAATTTCAAGGATATAAATTCAAAAGGGGGATATTCCAGGGTGACTGTCACCACTGCTCTTTTGTCTTGTTCTTAACCCCTTAAGCTGTCTACTTAACAGATTGTGTCATGGCTACAATTTGGTTCCAGAAAACAACAAAGTGTAAAGACTTCTCAACTTCTTTTTTATGAATGATCTAAAACTATATAATTCATCAGATGAGGAACTGAAAGCACAACTACAAGCAGTCAAAACTTTTTCATTTGATATTAGAATGTGATTTGGTCTTGATAAATGTGCAAAAGCAGCCTTTAAAGCAGGAAAACTTCAGCACCAAGAAAATATCAGTTTGGGGCAAGAATGTGATATAAAAGAACTTGAGCAAGTGGGAGTGTATAAATCTTTGGGAACTGATGAAGGATCAACAATAAAACATGAACAAAAATGAATAAAACTTAGTAAGGAATATTTTAGAGGACTAAAATTAATATTGAAAACAGCTCTGATACTTAGGAAGAAAGTCCAGGCTATAAACCAATTTGCTGTTCCTGTCCAAAACTTATAGTTTTGAAATGACTGGCTAGCCCCAAAAAGTATTATATTAGTTGGACAGGAAAACAAGAAAAATTCTTCATGCTTATCAAATGATTTATAAAAATCAGTGTATACCAAGATTATACATTCTCCATTCTGAAGGAGGTATGGGTTTCCTTGAAACTGATTACATGCATATATCTGGAGCATTTCTCCCCGGGCCTCCGCTGAAAACAGGCTCTGTGGAACCTAGTTGGACATTCCCAGTCAACAAATGTTAAATAAATAAAAAAATAAATAAAAATCTGCAATCATAGGACTGCATACATATCTGCTGACCTCACAAGATCCTAATGTAGTGAATGTTTTAAAACATAATTCTAAGATGACTTCCCCGCTTAGTATAGCAGAAGCATATGGATGTCAAGAGTGAATAGAAATCAAACCAGAAGTAGATAAAATTGGCAGTACCTGAATGTGCCACCTTCTTCTTTCAGCTTGTCCTGGTTAGGGGTTGTCACAGTGGATCACCTGTCTGCTCATGATTAGCAGTGGAGTTTTACAGTGTCGAGTTGCCAGCCTGGCACCCAACCTTTCACGGAAGGCACATGCACACATGCACTCACACCTAGGTACAATTTAGAGTATCCAATCCACCCACTACATGTCTTTGGGATGTGGGAGGAAACTGCATCACCCAGAGGAAACCCACGCAACTACAGGTGGGACATGCATACTCTGCACAGAAGGCACCCCAACCAAGGATCAAACCGGAAAACCTCTTGCTGTGAGGCAGCAGTGCTAACTGCTGCACCACCCTGGCTGCCCCAGCACCTGAATGTGTCAAAAAAAAAAAAAAGGAATAGAAGGTGAAGGATCAGATGAGAGGGAAATAAATGTGGAAACTGTATAAATATTGTCACAAGTACAGAAAAATCTTGGTACAACCTCATCTCAATCAGGCCTGAATACAGGAATGGTTAAGGAGTGGTAAATTTAAACCAAAAGACGAGAGGTTAATATTGGCAGCCCAGGATAGTGGACTACATAAATGTTGGCTCACATGGTCCATTGAACATGTTGTAGAAACAAATACAGCTTTTGTAAAACAGAATTGGAAACATTTGTACATCTTGTTGCTGGGTGTGATACACTAATGCAGAAGAATGGTATATACTGAAAGGCATAATAATGTGGCAAGACTGTTGCACTGGGGATTTTGCAAACATTATAATACTGAAGTAGCTGAGAAGCATTGGAAACATGAGCCACAAAGCATTATAGAAAATTATTAAGTTTATATCACATGAGATCACCCATTACAAAAAGTTCAAAAAAAAGATGTGAGAAAACCAGATATAGTAGTCCAGAAAAAGAAGACAAAAGTAGCATTGATCATTGAAATTGCTGCACCCGGTGACTACAGTGTCTTACATACACAGAGACATAAAGTCATAAAATACTAGGATTTACAGACAGAAATATGGGCAATGTGGAAGAAGGATACTCGTAGAGTTCCAGTAGTAGTAGGAGCAACCAGTCTTTTAAAACAGAATTTACAATCATAGTTAGATATGTTACCAATAAATGTAACTCCATATGAATTTCAGAAGTCCTTACTGGGCACATTGCTGGTGTTGTGAAGAGCACTTTTGACTAACATCTAAGACTGAACTAATGCTAATTTCATGAACTTTAATCATACTTTGACTTAAGCATGGGATCCATTCCCATCATTGTATTAAAAAACAAAGTATTTGGAGAAATTAAACCATGGAAAACATGAAAAGATTCCTCCAATAATGAATAATAAAGAAATTCTTAATAATGACTGTTATTAGAGGTATAGGAGTGATGCTGGAAGAAAATTTGCATAGAGCGATGTCGTAATATAATATCATTATGATTTTACCATGTTATGATGTTAAGATAATTGCACTATTTAAGCCTGAGATGTCATCACCAAAAAAAAATCTAGTGAGCAAGATTTTTAAAAACTGGAAACAACATTTCTCTAATAGCACAGACAAAACAAGTGGTTTTGCATGGGGCAATCTCCCACATTCCTCAAATATATCTAAATAAATGTATCTCTACATAAAGAGGGATGTGGGAGACAGATACACTAATTTAACAGTTGTACAGTATTGGTGTGATCACTTGTTTCACTCCAGAACAATAATAATTCTTAATGGACCAATCAGTGAGGAGACATGGGGCAGCCTATTATCACATTTGTTAATCTGAGTGAAATATAATGTATTGAGATTGATTAATAACAGAGTCGTTACCTCTTTTAGCACTGTCCAGCAGATCATTCTTGATGGATCACTGACTGAGAAGACATTGGGCGACCTATTATGATATGTGTTAATCTGAGTGAAATATAATGTTTGGGATTAATTTATAGTGGAGTCATTATTCATTTTAATAAGTACAATAGAATCTTTAACATCTACCTGACCTACCAGCAGTTTTGGCGAAATTTACTTCATTTGACCATGCTGTCCAAAGACTGGCACTTCAGGAGTGAACCACTGCCCTAATGCTGTACTGTAACCTCAATATTTGCACGAGTCTGAATATCTTGCATGCCTCTTTTGGGGATAGAGCACCCAGCCTTTTGATCTTCCTGGGATCAAAAGCAAATGGACTGCCTAATTAGGAAAAAAATATACTGAGGTCTTGTATTTCTTATACCAGGTATGCTGGAACAAAGTCTTTGGGAGTGTATACACATTTTGACAGATTAGCATAAAATAAGTAGCTTTCTACTCTGTCATTATAGATGTGTGCTAAATGATATCATTGCCCCGCCCAAAAAATAACCTATCTCAAATTTGTATGTGTTGTAGGATATTTTTTACGGTAACATCTGCATTATTGTTTTTGTTTCTTGGTTACTAAAACAGCAAGTTAGTAGTTTACTTAATGCTGGTTAAGACCTCATGTCTATCAGCAGCTTTTTCGGTGTAACAATTTTCCACCCTTACATGGTTATAAGCCACAGTGGTACAGCGGTAACATTGTTGCCTCACAGCAAGAGGCTCTCTTGTTCGATTCTCGGCTGGAGTGCCTTCTGTGTGGAGTCTGCATGTCCTCTTCACGGTCGAGTGGCCTCCGAAAGACATATGTGAATAGGCATGCCTTCACTGAAGGTTGGGCATCGGCCTGGTAACTCGGCACCATAAAAATCTACTGCCAATCAGACCGGAGTTCTGCTGTGGCGACCCGTAACCTGGAAAACCCGAAAAGACAAACAAACAACATGGTTATGAGCTCTTTGCTTTTGGGGCACTGATACACATCATCATTGTTTAATTAAGCACACTTCAATGAAATGTAATTATGCTCAAAAACTGTCTTTTCTTTTCTACATAACGTTATTTAACAATGCCAGTATATAGCACAAAGAACAGGTAAAATATTTAAGACAACAGCCTAGTTTACAATAGCACTAAATGTTATATACAAAACACAATAATATGAGAAGTTAAAACAGCATAACAATTTTAGGATTATGCCTACTAGGACTATATTTTTTGTACGTTTTGTAACCTGAAATATATTAAAAAAACATACAAAAATAAACCAAAAGTACTTATTAGCTATTTTTATATAAAAGTAAAATCATGTCTAACTAATCACCCTCGTCTATAGAAAGAATGAGAGAGAATAAAGGAGAAGTCACATTAAAGTAACAGGATTCTGTTTCTAACTTGCTTGATATTCCTTAGCGGTAAAAGTAATCTTAATTTCTGATTTTCTACATTGTCAGCTTCGAATTACTTGATTTTTAACAGCACAGCTCTGACCATCTGACGTTGGCTTCTTGCTGATACTGTACCAACAACAGTAACACATATTAGCTGGTTTCACTTTCAGCATTTTATTACTTTTCTGCCTGTAAGTTGCCTAATCAATATTAATGTCAGGACCATGGACTCTCAAATTTCTCAAGCAGCCTGTTCGTCCTGAATAGAAGTGAAAGCTTGGAGACAGTTACTTAGGGACATAACATTGCACTGTGCACTCTGTACTCCTTAACACTTGTTACTGCCATAGTAGTTTTTTTTTTTAATATTGACTGCTCGTCCATTCCCAAATACTGTCACAGCTGGATTACTGTACCTCAGCTGGTAATTACATGCTCTAACTCCTTCTGAGGCATACTCGGAGGCTGATACAGATAACAGATTTTTTTCTTCTCCTTAGAAAGAGGCAAACAACTGGACCAGTTGGCCAGTAGGAAAGCTAATAAGTAAAACCATCACCCTCACTTTTTTAAACACATTTTAATTGTCATTTTTAAGCTGTCTCCAACGTATCTGTACTAAATGTTTCAGTAAAGTTCTTTTGGAGTTTTCCTGTTTACATTATTTTATTCTTATTTGCATATTAATTGCACTGCAGTTAATGTAATCCATTTTTCTGTAATGCATAGTAGTACTTATGAACTTTTTTAAAATAAAATGAGTCAGGAAGATTAGCATTGTTATTCAGAAACTGGTCTGTAGATACATTTTAATTTACTGGTTGATTTATTTGCTGGATAGATATATAGGCAATAATTTCCCCCGTAAAATTCATCTGTCACTATTATCGTAAACAGCAACTGAAAAAGACAGCAACTGGTGACTCGCGAAACTGCAGACGGGCAGGCTGATCTTCAAGTTCTATTTTTTCATGTTCCCATATCTTATTCAGCAGTTTCAGACTAAGGCAAGGAAGTCTGGCACATGTGCCAGTCTACATTAAAGAAGCAAGTCCGGCAGATGTGGCTCATGATAATAATGGAGTGCCTTATAGTGCAATTGTAGGTTGATGGAAGAATAAACATATTGCAAAATCATTCCCCTTATGCATACAAAGACAAGAATTTCCTTAAAACTTTTGCAATAGCAATATATTTTCAGACACTAAAATATGTTTCAGAAGGCTGTAGTTATGTAACAGTACATATTAGAAATATAAAACTATAGAGATACTGCAAGTAAGACTTATATAAAAAACAGGCTTTTATTCACAGTTTCAGGAAAATCAAAACAATAGCCCATGTGGCTTGAAACAAAACAGAATAGTACCTGTGGCTTGTTTTTATTAATAAGAGCATAGTTTCTCCTCTTTCAACTTCTCTAGAATAGCCTGCCTCTAAAAGACCCAGACTGTAGGCCTCATCCAGACTCTAACCATAGTTCCATATTACAAATGATTCATTCAAGTGTAATTCCCAAGTACAATCCATAACATAAGTGAGCCTTAAATGGGATTTCACACTTCATGTCTCATGTGACTTGTGGGCACGCACCATCTCACCCCTTCTGAATCTCCATTTGAGGTGCAAACTTCTTCAGTCCTGCTCTCCAAGTTACTTCTTTTTTATACAAAGCCAGTGGTTTTCTCTCTCATAATGATGAACTGTTGTTCCTTCACAGCCCACTTGCATTTCTGCTGTCTAGGCTGGCCATGTGAATCACTATATCTAGAAAAGGCAGGAGAGAGAGAAGGCCCACCAGCAAAATGTTTGTGTTACAATCAGTTTTCCTTCTTAATGTTAGCAATAGGGCATGATGCATTATCAAACTGAAGTGCCTGCCTAAACAATAGTACTTCAAGGCATAGAAGACCCATTTTATAGGTAGACATTCTCTTTCAATGGCAGAATATCTCCTTTTTGCCTTGCTCATCCTTCTGCTATTATTGCACATGGAATGCTGTTCCTCTTGAAATCTTGGAATAGCATCATCCTCAGACTTAAGTCTTATGTGAAAGTATATACTGTAAACTTTTTCATAAAGTCAAAACTAACTGGAATTTATATAGGAATTTATCCTATAGAACACAGGATCCTTTTTAGTACATTAAATGCCTTACATGACTTAAGACACCATTACAAGTTCAGCAGAGTTTCTCCTTTTATGAGAGCTGTCAAATGACAGGCAATAGTCACAAAATTAGGCACAAGCATCCAATATTATCAACACAGACTAACAACCATCTTCATCTGTCTCTTAATGGGGGGAAGAGGACATGTTTTCTGATCTCTGTTTTTTATAGTTGTGGTCTTACTACACATCTTCCTATACAGTTTTACAACTAGTTGACTTCTACCCAATTTACTTTTCTTAGCATTTACAACTAAGCCTTCCCATTTTATGGATTCTAACAAAACCTGGATTTTTGGTAAGTGAAAATTCCAGTCCTCTAAATGAGTTATTATTTATCCAGGTATACTGTGGCATATCAGGAAGGTAGCATCAGTGTAGAATCCATCAATCTTTAAAACTCAAATGGGATTTCATATAGACCAAGGGTAAACTAATGTATGAGAATAAATTGTCAGAAGTTAGAAAAGCTGTTTTTTTTAGATAAGTGGCATCTGCCAACATCCATTCATTCCTTTTATCATGTCCAGTATTGTCCAGTGTTTGGTCTTTCCTGGGTTCTATACTAATCATAAATACTTGGCTATCAAACTTTAATGTGATATTCAGCTTCCTATAGTCACAACAGGGTACAATACTTTCATCATGCTTGGGAATTAGTAATAGTGAAGTATTCCAATCACCCTTAGACACTGCAATCATATTCCAATCACCCCTAGACACTGCAATCATATTCCAATCACCTCTAGACACTGCAATCATATTCTAATCACCCCTAGACATGGCAATCATATTCCAATCACCTCTAGACACTGCAATCATATTCCAATCACCCCTAGACACTGCAATCATATTCCAATCACCTCTAGACACTGCAATCATATTCTAATCACCCCTAGACACGGCAATCATATTCCAATCACCTCTAGACACTGCAATCATATTCCAATCACCCCTAGACACTGCAATCATATTCCAATCACCCCTAGACACTGCAATCATATTCCAATCACCTCTAGACATTGCAATCATATTCCAATCACCCCTAGACACTGCAATCATATTCTAATCACCCCTAGACACTGCAATCATATTCCAATCACCTCTAGACACTGCAATCATATTCTAATCACCCCTAGACACGGCAGTCATATTCCAATCACCTCTAGACACTGCAATCTTATTCCAATCACCCCTAGACACTGCAATAATATTCCAATCACCTCTAGACACTGCAATCATATTCTAATCACCCCTAGACACGGCAATCATATTCTAATCACCCTTAGACACTGCAATCATATTCCAATCACCCCTAGACACTGCAATCATATTCCAATCACCTCTAGACTCTGCAATCATATTCTAATCACCCCTAGACACGGCAATCATATTCCAATCACCTCTAGACACTGCAATCATATTCCAATCACCCCTAGACACTGCAATCATATTCCAATCACCCCTAGACACTGCAATCATATTCCAATCACCTCTAGACACTGCAATCATATTCCAATCACCCCTAGACACTGCAATCATATTCTAATCACCCCTAGACACTGCAATCATATTCTGATCACCCTTAGACACTGCAATCATATTCCAATCACCTCTAGACACTGCAATCGTATTCCAATCACCTCTAGACACTGCAATCATATTCCAATCACCCCTAGACACTGCAATCATATTCTAATCACCCCTAGACACTGCAGTCATATTCCAATCATCTCTAGACACTGCAATCATAATCCAATCACCCCTAGACACTGCAATCATATTCTAATCACCTCTAGACACTGCAATCATGCCTCCTTTGAGCTTTTTTGAACTTCTTCTCTTGTTAATTGTTTCTGTAATTTTAGTACTGTATAAGGTCTTAGTCTGGTCTACACTTCAGATGTCATCTCTGTGTTACGTTCTGTTACTTTAGTTCTCAAAGACATTTCTAAAGACACTTCTTCATATCTTAAGAGAAATACTTCATGCTTTTGTACTCTTGAAAAGGATTCCACTAGATGTACTTCAGTTAAGGACTCCCTAGTTTTTCCTGTATGGATTTCAGCTTGCAACCTCTCTATAGAATTGTCCATTTCTTCTAAAGCTTAAATATTAAACTATATTAATCATTTGCTTTATCTGCTGCTTCCCTGGCTCTCCAAACCTACAGTTTAGCTCCCTGTTTAAATATTGGCACTCAAAATGTCAAGTGTCACCAAATAGAAAAAAAAGTATGAAAATGTAGGATAAAACTGAATATTGAATGTCACTCTTCTCTTAAAAATGTCTTTTTTGCAGAGGACAAATACCTGTCCAAACCCCCCATAGTGGGGGGTAAGCCCCCCACAACACCTGAACCTATATATACCAATTTTGAGATTGCTATACCTTGTAGAAAAGGGAATATTCAAAGAAATGCCCATCTTTGACTTAGTTTATATAAGTACAGATATTTCATCATTCTGTCTCAACATTGTCAGACTCACTATACTGGGTCCCAACATTTCATATGGCTACTTTACAATTTACTGCATTTTCCATCACCTCAAGTAGTTCCTGACATTTATTCAGACTTTTGTTTTACAAGGATGACACTAGCTCTAGTGTCTGATTTTCTGGGTTAAAATTGGGTATCCTTATTATAAACTTCATGATGCATTTCCTGTGCTTTCTTCATGTGCTCCCACACTTGAAATCTATCTTGCAAAACAACATAGTATTCTATCCCACTTTTGAAATCCTGCACTTCTTCTTACCATGTTTCTTAATAATGTCGGGTAGCTCTCTTGAATGTCTACTGTAGAAAAATTCAAATGGGAAACCCAGTTAAAGCTTGTGGCACCTCTCTGATTACAGAATGGTTTAACAGCCTCATCAGTAGCCTACCATAGCCTGGATTTCAGTGGTTTATTAAGCCTGTGTAGTACAGCCGTGGTGGCACGGTGGTATCATTGTTACCTCACAGCAAGAGGTTCTCCTGTTCGATTCTCGGCTGGGCTTGGGAGTGCCTTCTGTGTGGAGTCTGCATGTCCTCCCCGTGGTTGGGTAGCATTTGAAAGACATGCATGCATAAATGGGCGTGCCTTCATTGAAGGTTGGGCATCGAGCTAGCACCTCGGCGTTTCATAAAAATTTACTGCCAATCATTAGCGGACCGGAGTTCCGCTGTGGCAACCCCTTACCGGGAAAAGCTAAAAGACAAACAACAACATTAAGCCTCTGTAGTAATCCAACAATCTGTAGATGGTAGCCTGATGTCTTTAACTGTTTCACTTTAAAGTCTTGACACAACTGATGTGTACTCTTAATATAAATGGGGTGCCTTGGTCAGTAAGTGTTTCATTAGGGATATCCATGCAGAATAACTGCGCCAGTGTTTTGGCATTAGCTTGATGATTATCTCTGTGTAATCACGCTGCTTCTAGATATTTATCAATATTCTATATTAGAAGCAGCATGTACTGATACCCATCACCAGATTTTAGTAGTGGCTTCACGCTGCTTCTAGATATTTATCAATATTCTATATTAGAAGCAGCATGTACTGATACCCATCACCAGATTTTAGTAGTGGCTTCATGCTGCTTCTAGATATTTATCAATATTCTGTATTAGAAGCAGCATGTACTGATACCCATCACCAGATTTTAGTAGTGGCTTCATGCTGCTTCTAGATATTTATCAATATTCTGTATTAGAAGCAGCATGTACTGATACCCATCCCCAGATTTTAGTAGTGGCTTCATGCTGCTTCTAGATATTTATCAATATTCTGTATTAGAAGCAGCATGTACTGATACCCATCACCAGATTTTAGTAGTGGCTTCACACTGTCCATAGAGATCATTTCAAACAGTATCTCGATGAAAGGCATTGGACTCAAGGGTTTTTTATATCTGGAATGAGGTGTGGTTTTCTGGTTTTCCAAGCAAGAAGCACTGAAAGTTTTCTTTCGTTTTCAGTGGTCTTCTCAGCACTCACAATGTGCTCAGAATTTACTCATTCTGTAATTCATATGGTGTTACATGCATTGGTAGCATATCTAAGTACGACTGTAAATTATTTTTTATTACACCTGTTGCTCCTTTTACTAATGGGATTGTCTAGGTATCTTTCTTTTATGTTGCCCTAATTTCTGCCTTCAAATCCTGGTATTTTATGACTTTGTGTTTATCTCTCTATGCAAGACACTGTAGTCAGTGGTTGTAGCAATTTCAATGATCAATGCAACGTTTAACTTTTTTCACAGACTTCTTTATCTGTTTTTCTCACACCCATTTTTATTGAACTGTTGGTAATGAGTGAGCCCATGTAACATAAACTTCATCATTCTTTATAATGCTTTATCATTCATGTCTCCAATGCTTCTCAGCTACTTATATGTTGTACTGTTTGCACAATCCCCAATGCAACAGTCTTGTCATATTATCATTCTTTTCAGTATACAAGCCCTCTGGCACGTGTCTCTTATTATCAACAGAACCAGCATTCATCTGTTTCCCCCATATGTTCAAAAGACTTTGTAAAGAAACATGTATGTAGTCCACTGTCCTAGACTTCTTTTGGTTTCAATTCACCTCTCCTTAACCATTACTGCGTTAAATCTTAGTCAGCATGAGGTTGTTCTGGGAGATGCCTGTACTTGCCACTATATTTAAGGATTTTCTAGATTTGTTTTCTTCTCATGTGATCCTTTTTATTATTTTTTTTTTGGCGCATTCAGTTGCTTTCTGATTTTTGTCCTCTTCTTGTCTGATTTCCATTCATACTTCACACTAAAATGCTTCTGCTAAACTAAGCAGGGATATCATCCTGGAGTACTTTGATGAGGTCAGCAGATATGTATGCAGTCCCACGATTTCAGATCTATACATGTAATCAATTTCAAGGAAGCCCATAACTCCTTCAGAGAGAGTGTATAGTCATGGTATGCACAGATTTTTATATATCATTTGGTATGCATGAAGCATTTTTCTTGTTTTCATGTCCAGCACATGTTAAAGAAATGTCATCTATTTGCTACTGTACTGCTCTTAGGTTGTTTTAACAGTATTATGATATTTTCTAACCTCCTCTGATACTGCAAAAGCTATTCTAAGTTTGTCAAAGTTCTTCTAAGTTTACAAAAATACTTCTAAGCTTTGCAAAGTTTTTCTGTATTTGTAGAAGTTCTCCTACATTTGCATACTTTTTCTGTATTTGTGAACATTTCTCAGGGTTTATGAACTTATTTCCAAGGATTCCTGATACTGCAAGAGCTATGCCTTTTGTTGTAAAACATTTGTTAGTGAACTTGAGCTCAAGACCAGCTTGTTTTATATTAAGAAAGTTTTTTTTTTTTTTTTTGCTCTGGCAGTAGGCAGGTTGATTTAAGCCATCCCAGTTGGGAACTGCTGGTTGAAGGCTTATTGCATCTTTATCTGATTGTCCCGAGGGTTACCTGTTTAAAAGTATTTCATCCTGCAGGTATAAAAGCCTTGTGTTTGTGTGATGTGCAGACGAGGTTACTTGTGCCTTGAATATAAGCAAACCTCTCCAGTTTAAAATCCTCTATAGGAAATGATCTCCATAGTCTCCCATTGTTCACAGCTGCTCAAAGAGTTGCCAGTTTGTGCATAAAGCAGTACCACTGCAGGTCATCTAACAGAATGCTATCAAACACTCTCACTTAGACCTTTAAGTGACTCTCCCCTCCTCCTTACCATCTACTAATGATCTGGTATAATGGATAGGCACTCACCTGTCATATCTGTTTCTGGCCTAGTGGATATGGGCATCCTGAGGCAATGCAGTAACTGCCTCACATTCAATGACAACCATTTAATTTTAGAACAGACTAACACAGCATGTGAGAGATGCAGATACACAATGTCATTTGAGGCAAAGCTCTCGCGCACACACATGAAAAATGCTAGCCAGGTTATTAGCATTATACCCAAAACACTCACTACCAACACTAAGGAACAATCACATAGACCCACATATATAGAGGTACTCACATGTAATCTACCCAAACATCCTAGACCTCCTAAAAGCATCTCTCAGTAGCCTTGTGCACACTCAAAAAAGAACACGTCAAACAACATAAAACTCTGAAAATCATAGTAGCTCCACTTCCAAGCCCATAAGGCAACACACAACACAGCCAAATATTCTAGTTATTGAGGATTCCACTGTAAGTCATACCAATGTCGCCCTTACCAGGCTAAAGAAGGAGATGATCCTAGTGACCTGTCTGTCTGGAGCCAGGATCTGCCAGATCACCTGTGCACTCAAGTCTTTAAAGCACAAGTACCACTATGACACAGCCATAGTCCATGTGGGAGTAAATGACCTAAGACTTATCTCACTGGACTATATGAAAAAAGACATGATGCAGCACTCTGAATATGTGTCCCAGCTAGGTATGAATCTATCCTTGAGTAGCATTCTTCCTTCACCAATGATGATGCCACAGTACCAGCAAAAAATGGTTGACTTCAACAATTGCCTTAGTTATTGTTGTCATAACAAGCAGATCTAATATCTGTCAGCCTGGGCAGATGTGTTCGACAAACCATGATGTTTGCCAGAGATGGTTTGCACTTGTCACCACTTGGCTTCTGCATAATGGCAAAAACTTTATCTATCCCCATAGTACCAAGTTGTAGGCCATGACAAGTTGGCAAACCTTCCAAAATAACAAAATCTCTCATGACTACCTAAAGGTACTGCTGTTCATTGCTAGGAGTTTCATTAATA
The DNA here is from genome assembly GCF_019279795.1 of Protopterus annectens. Lineage (NCBI taxonomy): Eukaryota > Metazoa > Chordata > Ceratodontiformes > Protopteridae > Protopterus > Protopterus annectens. The sequence goes on along the minus strand of NC_056750.1, from coordinate 572,946,760 downwards.
AACTGGAAGCACTCCTCACCATAGAGAAAACAGATATATGTGTAGATACAGAAACATAGTTTGGAACCATAGAAAGCACCCTGGCTATCAAATGTGACAATGTCTTTCATACATGTTGATCACCCTCAGCTCAGGATTAAACAAAGACAGGAGGTATCTTAGTGTTCATAAAGGAGAAGTACACTGCTAGACTGGCCCAGCAACATGACTGACTTGAGCTGCTCCATGTCCAATTAACCATAGGTATGACCATCCTATCATATCCTTGTTAGCTATAAATCCCTTGACAGGAGTCTGGAACCCACACCTCTTTCCAAAACCTACTGGAATCTCTTATCGTTTAGCCTAACACCAAACTTCTGGGTGACTTCAACTACCCCTGCATAAACTGGGAGACTTATACAACCCATAATTCACTTGCTCAGTGGTTTTTAGACTTAGTCAATGCAAACACCCTGGACCAACTAGTTAGTTACCCAAATAGAGGAACTAATATTCTAAACCTAGTACTCTCACACATGGGGAGATGCTGCTCCCTCCCATGAATTAACTCCTCCCTGGTATGATCTCACCACAAAATGATCTTCTTTAGTATTAAAAGTAACCTAGAATGCCCATCAAACTCCAAACGTGTTAAGAAATTTGCTAAGGCCAATTACCTCAAACTAGATGACAGCTTATTAAACTTCTAAGACCATCTGAACCCAGATGACACTGAGGCCTACTCTGAGCTGTACACAAGAGCAGTGTACAACTACATTCATAGCTACACAGAGGTGGCAGTACCTGCCCTAGTCAAACTGTGATTACTGGCAAAAATAAATACACTGGTGGATACCTAGTGTAAACAGGCTATTCAACGAAAGGAATAAATCCTGCCTGAATCCAAGAAGGAACAGACTAAACAGTGCAAAAGGACACTCACCAGTCTAAGCAGACAAATTAGAGAGCTGGTCAAATCTGCCAAAGCAAACTATGAGGCAAAGATAGCCTCCCAGATGAAAGCTAACAATAAAGCTTTTTTCTAATTATGTTTGTAACCTCAGGGGAAACACTCAGCAGTGTACCGAGTTAATCTTGAACAGCAAAACACTTACACCCAGCCTGAAACTATAGCAAACCTGCTGGACAAGACGTTCAGTTCAAACTTCTCCTCTCCATCACCTCTTACTATACCCAAAGAATACCTGCTACTATCCCCCTACCAGTCATTACAAGGGAACAAGTCCTTACTGAGCTTACTAAAGCCAAAATCACAGACTCCATGGGTCCTGACAAAATTCCAGGGTGCTGCTTAAATAGCTTAAAACAGAATCTATTTGGGCCACTAGAACCCCTCTTTAACCACACCCTCTGGGAGGTCTTTCTCCCAGAGGAATGGAGGACTGAAACAGTTGTCCATCTGCACAAAGGGGGTCCATCAACTGACACAGGGAACTACAGACTATAAGCTTGACCAGTCTTATCTGCAAGGCCATGGAGAGAATTATCATGGACCTGATTAATAATGACTGGACTAGATTCAATTTGGCTTTGTCAAAGGGAGGTTTTGCTGGTCAACCTGATGGACCTCTTTGAGAAAGTCACCAGGGCAAAGGATGAGGGTAAAATGGTCCATACCACTTAGCTAGACATGGTCAAGGCTTTCCACACAATCCCATACTCTGGGATCATAGATAAACTTACTGAGTTAGGCATAAACCCGTACATCATCAGATGGATAGCCAATTGGCTCACTGACAGGACATGTCCATATAGGTGAATCCACCCTGTTTGGTATATACTTCTCTGAAGTGAATGCTATTGTTGGGGGCCTCTGGCTCACCAAGATCTCTGATGACTGTAAGCTGGGAGCAATTGCTGAATCCACAAAAAATGTTTATATCCTACAAGCAGCCTATAAATTACAAGTGACTGGTTCCAAAATCATTGTCTGAGACTAAATGCTAAAAAATGCATAACCCTACCCTTCGGTAAATCCTATATCCCTGCAAATGATAACAGTGGATAGCACACCCCTAAAAGTCAACACAGTGGTGAAGGAACTAGGAACACAGGTAGATAATAAACATTGACCGCCAGGTAGCTACAGTAGTGAGGATATCCTTCTGTGTGGCTCAACCTATAAGTAAAGGCATGGCATTAAGATCAAAGAAGTCATAGTGCCATTGTACGCAGCCCTCATCAGGCCCATAAATGAGTGCAATGCTCCCTTCTGCATGTACCTAACCATGCACTTACACCAATTGGAGTGGCCCCAGAGGTTTTGCACTAAATAAATACAAAGTGTAAGACAAGACACAATTCTTATGCAGACTGACTAAAGACCCTATCCCTTTTCTCCATCTCATATCATTTATTGAGAGACAACTTATGCCTGACCTACACGGTATTCTCTGATCCAACCCTGATGAAAATGTTCCATATTTGTAAGAAAAATTATACAAGAGTCACATGTTCCATGAACTTTATTTGTGGCTCTAATAGAACCTGTCTGAGAGAGAGAGATTCATATCCCTAAGGCTACCTCGTCTATGGAATAAACTTCCCAGCTTCATAAAAGAAAGCATGTCCCTCACTCTCTTCAAAAAAATTTGGACAAATTGATGGGGAACTGTAAATTTGCTCCCAGGGTATTGCCCGTGTCTCTTATGGAAAGAGGCAGTCTGTAAAATGACTCAGGGCTCCAACATCCAAAAACCCACTACCCTGCTAGTACCCCATCCCATATCTAAGGAATTAAGATATAATATTTTCATATCCTGGATATTATTGGCAAGGCATCTAAAAGCTGTTGTGCCATTAGCCTATTATAGCAGTCACCTATGAACCTACGAAGAGTGGTAGAATATCTAAACCATCTGTAATCAAAGTACTGAATATTGGAATGAGATAAAAGAACTGGAGGTGACATCTTCTGCAAAGGAAAATAACAAATTTCATAGAAATAAATGGAACTTGTGGGAACAATACATGCAGAATACTCAGGAGGAGAAATGAGGTTGATGGAAAAGCAGGAATTGAACAATAATGTTGGAGTAAATGATAATGGTTAAAAATAAAACAAGTATGCATATGGGATGAAATTAACAATTAAAAATGTTACTTTGGTTCATTATCGTTTACCCAACTGTGTCATTGTTTAAAATGTTTAAAAATAAATGCAAAACAAAATAGCAGCTTCATTTAAAGAATGCATTTAGTTTTCTTATCTCTGCCAGTAGCATTCTCATCAGTGGTAGTAACGCAGAACTTAACAATGTAGCTGCTCACTCACTTTTGAAACAAATTAACATTTACTTGTTGCTTTTGTCTCAAAGAAGCGGGCACATTTCTTACTGCATTTTTAAACTTAGAAACAGAAATTCAGCTTTGAGCATTATGTCAATAACTAGTAAGTATTCCCATAAAGTTACTATCTTATTAGAGTTCTTGGGACCACTTTGCATTATCCTCTGTCTTATACCAGGGAAATATCTTGTCAACCTGTCTCCTGCTAAGATTTCCAACACTTTAAGTTTGCAGTTGCTATCATATTCTAGCCAAAGCATTAAAATGTTAGGTAATGGATCTGTGCTATTAATGGTTTAGAAGCATTAAACATCCAGAGATAAAACATTATATCTTACACTTCAGGCATTATACCTGTTCTAGAACAAAGTTCTTTCTCAATATTGTCAAAAGGCATGTAATCAGTGCCCCCCCCCAACACACACACACACACACACATGACCAAAAAGATACTACATTGCCTTTCTTCTCAGCTGAGATGAAAGGTCTTTTGCCCAATCTTTCAAAGCTACTCTGTGGTGTCATAAGGTGGGGAACAAAAATGTAAGAGTCTTTCTTCTTCTTCTTCTTTCGGCTGCTCCCATTAGGGGTCGCCACAGCAGATCAACTGTTTCCATTTCCTCCTGTCCTCTGCATCTTGCTCTGTCACACCAACCACCTGCATATCCTCTCTCACCACATCCATAAACCTTATCTTAGGCCTTCCTCTTTTCCTGTTACCTAGCAGCTTCATCCTTAGCATCTTTTTCCCCAATATACTCTGCATCCTTCCTCAGCACATGTCCAAACCAATGCAATCTTGCCTCTCTGGCTTTGTCTCCAAACCTTCCAACCTGGGCTGACCCTCTAATATACTTATTCCTAATCCTGTCCATCCTTGTCACACCCAGTGCAAATCGTAACATCTTCAACTCTGCCACGTCAAGCTCTGACTCCTGCCTTTTTGTCAATGCCACTGTCTCCAACCCGTATAACATAGCTGGTCTCACTACCCTCTTGAAGACATTCCCTTTCACTCTTACTGGTACTCGTCTGTCACAAATTACTCCTGACAATCTTCTCCACCCACTCCATCCTGCCTGTATTCTCTTCTTCACCTCTCTTCCACACTCACCATTACTATGAATTGTTGATCCCAAGTACTTAAACTCATTCACCTTCACCACCTCTACTCCCTGCATCTTCACCATTCCTCTATACTTCCTCTCATTCACACACATATATTCTGTCTTAGTCCTGCTGACCTTCATTCCTCTTCTCTCTAGAGCATATCTCCACCTCTCCAGGGTCTCCTCCACCTGTTCCCTACTCTCACTACAGATCACAATGTCATCTGCAAACATCATAGTCCATGGGGACTCCTGTCTGATCTCATCTGTCAAACTGTCCATCACCATTGCAAATAAGAAAGGGCTCAAAGCTGGCCCTTGATGTAATCCTACCTCCACCTTAAACGCATCCGTCACTCCCACAGCAGACCTCACCGCTGTCACACTACCCTCATACATATCCTGCACCACTCTTACATACTTCTCTGACACTCCCAACTTCCTCATACAATACCATAGCTCCTCTCTAGGCACCCTGTCATATGCTTTCTCTAAATCCACAAAGACACAATGCAACTCCTTCTGACCTTCTCTGTACTTCTCCATCAACACTCTCAGAGCAAACATCACATCTGTAGTGCTCTTTCCTGGCATGAAACCATACTGCTGATCACTAATCATCACCTCCCTTCTTAACCTAGCTTCCACTACTCTTTCCCATAACTTCATGCTGTGACTGATCAGTTTAATCCTCTGTAGTTACTACAGCTCTGCACATCACCCTTATTCTTAAAAATTGGTATCAAAACACTTTTTCTCCATTCCTCAGGCATCCTCTCACTTTCCAAGATTTCATTAAACAATCTAGTTAAAAACTCCACTGCCATTTCACCTAAACACCTCCATGCTTCCACAGGTATGTCATCTGGACCAACAGCCTTTCCGTTCTTCATCCTCTTCATAGCTATCCTTACTTCCTCCTTGCTAATCCACTGCACTTCATGATTCACTATCCGCACATCATCCAACCTTCTCTCCCTCTCATTCTCTTCATTCATCAACCCCTCAAAGTACTCTTTCCATCTGCTCAACACACTCTCCTCGCTTGTGAGTACGTTTCCCTCATTATCCTTTATCACCCTTACCTGCTGCACATCTTTACTAGCTCGGTCCCTCTGTCTAGCCAATCAGTACTGGTCCTTTTCTCCCTCCTTAGTGTCCAACCTTTTATACAACTTCATATGCCTTATCCTTAGCCTTCACCACCTCTCTCTTTTGCCATGCACCTCATCTCCTTATACTCTTGTCTACTTTCTTCATCTCTTTGACAATGCCACTTCTTCTTCGCCAACCTCTTTCTCTGTATACTCTCCTGTACTTCTTCATTCCACCACCAGGTCTCCTTGTCCTCCTTCCTCTTTCCAGATGTCACACCAAGCACCCTTCTAGCCATCTCTCTTACTAGCTCTGCTGTAGTTACCCAGCTATTCGGTAAGTCTTCACTGCCACCCAGTGCCTGTCCTAACTCTTCCCTGAACATCACCTCACAATTACCCTTTTTCAATTTCCACCATTTGATCCTTGGTGCTGCCCTCACACTCATCCTCCTCTTCTTGATCACCAATGTCATCCTACAAACCACCATCCTATGCTGCCTAACTACACTTTCCCCTTCCACCACTTTACAGTCTCCAATCTCCTTCAGATTGGCCCTTCTACATAAGATATAATCCACCTGTGTGCATCTTCCTCCACTCTTGTATGTCACCCTATGCTCCTCCCGCTTGTTAAAATAAGTATTCATCACAGCCATATCCATCCTTTTCACAAAATCCACTACCATCTAACCTTCTGCATTCCTTTGCTTAACACCATACCTACCCATCACTTCCTCATCCCCTCTGTTCCCTTCAGCAACATGCTCATTGAAATCTGCTCCAATCACCAGTCTCTCACCCTTGGGTACAGTCATCACCACTTCATCCAACTCACTCCAAACTTTTTCTTTCTCATCCATCGCACACCCAACTTGTGGAGCATATGCACTAACAACATTCATCATTACACCATCAATTTCCAGCTTCATAAACATCACTCTATCTGACACTCTTTTCACCTCCAAAACACTCTTAGCATACCCTTCCTCCAGGATAATGCCTACGCCATTTCCCCTCCCATCCACACCATGATAAAACAATTTGAAACCACCTCCGATACACCTAGCCTTGCTCCCCTTCAATCTGGTCTCTTGCACACACAATATACCAACCGTCCTTCAGTTCATCATATCAGCTAGCTCCCTCCCTATACCAGTCATACTGCCAACATTCAAAGTTCTGACCCTCACTATCACAGTCCTAGCCCTTACCTGCCTTCGGGCATGCCTTCCGCCTCTTCTCCTCCTTCAGCCAACAGTAGCCCAATTTCCGCCAGCACCCTGTTGACCAACAGTACTGGTGGCAGTCTTTGTTAACCCAGACCTTGACCAACCCGGTATGAGTTTCTGTACAGTTTTCTGCATGTGTGATGTGTCACAATTTTATGCCAGATGCCCTTCCTGACGCAACCCTCCCCATTTATCCGGGCTTGGGACCGGCACAAAAAAATGCACTGGCTTGTGCAATATTTCAGAATGTTTAATTACTATAAAAAATAATGAAACTAAGACGAATATAGATAGTAGTTTGTTGGATAGCTTTTAATGGAAAATATAAAGTACAAGTTAAAAGAACAGAAAAGTAAAATTGATAAGTCATTTTCTTTTAAAGAATTGAAAGATCAAATTAAAAATCTCAAAACTAATAAGGTCCGTGGTCTTGATGGTATAATATCAGAATTATACAAATTAATGCCTGAACATTTTTTTAAAATTCTAATAAATACTTTTGAAGAATTCAAGACTACATCAAATATTCCTCTTTCAAGGAGATTTTCTCTTCTGGATCCTATTTTAAAGCCAGATAAAGATCTAGAATTATGCTTGTCATATCGTCCTACTTCATTTTTAAATGTAGATTATACTATTTTTATGTTTATACTAGCAAAAATATTAAATTTTATACTATCTAGATTAATAAATGAAGATCACACAGGGTTTTATATTAAACAGAAGATTTCAAGATAATATTATTACTCTCTTTTCATTAACTGATATGGCTAATAAAAATAATAAAAAAATTCAATAATAAGCTTAGATTTAGAAAAAGCTTTCAATTCAGTAAACTGGCGTTATTTGTTTAGAGTGCTTAATGAGTATAATTTCCCCCAGATTTTATATGTTTAATAAAATAAGCTTTATAATAATTTGGTATCTTTTGGTAAAATAGGTTCTTTTCTATCTAGCCCCATTGATATTTTAAATGGCACAAAACAAGGATGTCCTTTAGCTCCTTTGTTATTTGTATTAACTATTGAGCAATTTGCAAATTTCATAAGATCTAATAAAAATATTATTGGGTGTAAAGTAGATGGGAATTATGCAGTTATTTGCTGATGATATTTTGTTAACAAATGGGGATATAGAAATTTTGTTAGGGGTTTGAAATTTAATCATAATAAAATAAGAACGTTGCTTTTTAATAAAAAGATAACCACATTTTAATAAGTAATAATTTCAATTTGGATAATTCAGAAACCAAATATCTAGGACTAAAATTTGAATCCAAAACTAAATATTTGATATCAGTAAATTATAAAAAATTAATTGACATAATTATCTCATTAACCTGCAATTGGAATAAGTTATTTTTCTCAATGGAAGATCAGATGACATTAATAAAAATGATAATTTTACCAAAAAATTATTTTATACTCGGTCACTAATCATTCTCCAAAAAATATTCTAAAAAAAATAAAATCTACTCTATGTTTTTATGTTTTCTTAATAAACCAAGGATATCTTTTGATTGGCACACAAAAGGTTGGGAGGAAGGTGATACCGGGTCCCCTAATATAGAGCCTCTCATTATTAAAATAACGGCTTTATGGCTAGGCTCATCATGTGTCTCATGTTGGAAATCAATACATGAAAGAATATCAATAGTTAATAATAAATCAGATATAGAATTTTATATGAAATTGGGAATTAATAAATTTTACTGGCTTCTAAAAGATTTTGTTTTGAATGATAAATATAACTTTAACTTTAAGCATTTTATTAAACATATCTTTTTAAATTTTAAGAGATTTATGAACTCTATTTGGTTAAAAAATTATTCATTTTATTATTTCCTATAGTCTATACAAATGGATGCTTACACTCTTTCAATTGAAACAAAATGCTAGATCTCAAAAATAGTAATTTAACTTTTTAATAGAAATAAAGTTCATATAGCTGATTATTTTTAGCAAAATATAGTCTAGAGAATAATAGCTGGTTAGGCATATATACTTGTAAAGAATATATTTTTGGTACATTAAGAATATCTTTAGATCAACAAATTAAATGTATTCCACACATTTTAGACTATCTTTCAAATATAAATGGTAATTTTATAAAAAATAAATCATATTTATGAATAATATTTTGCTATTTCTGATCAGACAATTTGGAATTACTCAACACAAATAAATAATGATTTTTTTTCAGAAGTTAATAAAAATTATTCTTAAAATCTGCAGGAAAATCAACATGTTCACTTTATTGGAAAATGTGTGCATGGAAATTCCCACATAGAGCTTTGTTAACACCTGATAATGCTGCATTACTTTATAAAAAATAAAAAAAATATAAACGTTGTAGGTGTAGTGAAGGAGATTGGTTTCATATGATAATAGACTGCAAGATGGTTTTGACTTTTTGTTTAGACTTTAGAAACTTTTCTCAAGCTTATTTCTTGGATAGTTACATAGTTACTGATTCTTTAATATTGTTTAATGCACCAATTCTACATTCAGTACCAGCCTCACAAATACCTCTTATTTGGTCTATTTTAGCTATAGCTACTATAGCCCTTACACGAAAATAGAAATTTAAATCTACCCTTTATTTTATGGATTTTGTTTCATTAGCTAAGTCTGTTTGTTAAAAAGAATTATCAAGTATAAAAACGATAACTATAAATATCACTCATCAACACATTTCCTGGAAAAACTTATATGATTTACTGGAGAAAAAATAATGGTTTACTATATAATAGAGTCTCTTGTTATGGATTTTTGCAAATAGTTATTTGTTTTATTATGTTTGTCTGAAGTATTGTTTGATTGTTTATTTTTTATGAAAAATAAGAAATCTTTAAAAAATAAGACTTCAACAGCAAGCAATAACTGCTTTCATGTACAGTCCTACAGGGTATCTATAATAATACCAAAGCAAGAAAAATGCTGTGATTATGTGAACAGTTCCCTTTCATTTTCTGCCAGGGATGTCAACATCAGTACATTATACAGCAAGGAAATTTCCTAAAAAAATACATGTTAGGTGATAAAAGTATTTAAGTAATGCTATTAAAAACAAATGTTTACATGGATACTAAAGATAGCGAATATGTCAAAAGCAACACACACAACTAAATTTAACCGAAAAAATCTAAACAGAAGCATTACTAAAAAATTACTACAGAACATAAGATATCAGTGAAAGCAAACTATTGCTCATAAGTTGTGTTAATGACAATACAGTTGAAAAATATTTAATAACGGGATTCCCCCCACTACATTCCCCTTATAGAAATATACTAAAAGTATGGAAATACAAGAGCAGCACAAGCAGATAACACTATAGTAGTGTAAGCTCTCTGAAAACAGATGTTCAGTGAAAAGGCACACTTTGTTAACAGCAGACAACATAATATAAACTACTCTCCTTTCATCTGAAGAAAGTCAGTTCAATGAATGAATGGAACCCATTGCTATATAACGTTTACTTTTAAGCACCTTAAAACACTTGAACTTTAGAGCAAAACTGAGATCTTTTCAATATGTATGTACCCAAACATTAAGCATATAAAAGGTTGTTGTTTATCTAAGTAATGCTCTTAAATATTAGGCTCCTCTGCTGATGTGTACACATTGGGACACAGAACAGGTAATTTGAAGCTACCCAGATAGTCACTGCATATGCTGACTAATAGAAACTACATATTGCTTTTGAACAAATAATCTGGGGAATCAGGATACCATTTTGCCAATTTACTTTACATGATCTAGCCCCTGGCTTCTCTCCACCATCACCAAGTCGTGTGTGTCAGATGCTGCAGAAAAAAATCTAGAAGTATATTTGGTAATCACTAAAACCTTGGTTAGCCACATAATCTGCTAGTGCTGGGAGTAATGTGTATTATGTATATGCATGTCTCTGTCTGGGCTGTGAATGTGATGGTAAATGCCTTCCAATCAGAAGTCCTTGAAGGAAATATAGTTGTATTTGTCACTTGCAGAGTGAAACAGACCTTGTTGAAGAGGAGAAGCTTACATTCACTCAAGCCCATTCACCACAACACCAGGTATACATACTAAAATGAGACTGCTTCAGCAAATGGATCAGTTCCATCATGCTTTACACCTGCTCAGGATTAACCCATAAGCCTTAGAGACTGCAAATCCAAAGTTGGCAAATATCCTGAAACTTTGAACAAAGAGGGGCTTGTCCCAAAGCTTGCACATCTTCAAATAAGAGCTGAAAATCATCAGAGCAGATAAAGGAAGTTGATATGTCTCAGAATGACTTTCACAAACATCTGCCAGTTTAGCATTCTTGTTGATGTGGGAATGGAATGGGCGGCCATGGTGGTGCAGCAATTAGCGTTGTCGCCTCACAGCAAGAGGATCTCCGGTTCAATCCTCAACTGGGGTGCCTTCTGTGCAGAGTCTGCCTGTCCTCCCTGTGGCCACATGGGTTTCCTCAGGGTGCTCCGGTTTCCTCCCACATCTCAAAGACATGTTATAGGTGGATTGAACACTCTAAATTGGCCCTAGGTGTGAGTGCGGTCATGTGTGCTCCTTCCATGGAAGGTTGGGGGCTGGGCTGGCAACTCAACACTGTAAAACTCTACTGCCAATCATGAGCAGACAGGAGATCTGCTGTGGCTACCCCTAACTGGGAAAAGCTGAAAGAAGAAGATGATTGATGTGGGAATGGAAATCTTAAGTCTCCAGAATCACTCAGATAATACAAGAAGAACTGAAGGCAAGGAGTTTGTTGATGCACCTAATCTGTTTTTTTTTTTTGTTTGTTTTCTACTAGCACCTCATTCCACTATTCTCCCAAGCCATGGGTGTACCAGGAAGCCTGGAAGAACTTGGAAAGAGAATTTTTTTTCGTCATTTGCCAGTTCAGGTAATAGTCCTCAGTGGAATGTTTTCATTTGTATAAAGTTGCGGCATTATTTCCTAATCCCAGTTAGGCTAATTAAGATATATCCATCAGTGTCAGTAGTATGTTGGAGATGTTAAGGATGACAGACTAAGAGAAGGGGCTATGTTTTCTGGTCCTGCAAGGGCTTGTATCACTACTGGTTATGGCAAGAAAAAATTAAATAATGCAAAAGATATCATGAACATCATTTTGTCTAATGAAGATATTTGTAATCTGAAAGTTCTTTACACTTACTATAGAGACTAAGAGAGATTATTTTAATATTAATATTCACTTACCCTATAAATGATAGATCCGTGTATGATCATTGCATAAACACAACAAATAAAGAACACACTTCTCCTACATACCACTCACAAAGATCAAAATAACAAGGGCACAAAGCATCTGCACCCACAGTTTGGAGGACATCTCTAATGCATGGCTGCACAACATACTGGAAAGGAAAAACTTCCCATTAAAAAAAGACAGACATCTTACACAAACAGTGATGTCAAAATAGCTACAGGTGTACCCTTTAAACTGTGATCATAAGTATCTTTAACCAAGTACGTTTGAGAAGTTTAAGAATTTTAAATGCATATATGTACTGTATTTTTACAAAAAAACTTGCTGAAGTCTAATATTTTCCAGATAGGACCATGGAACTAGATGGCATTAAATAAAATGCCAATAGCAGAAAAAGTGATATGCATACAGAATATGGTTGGAAAGGACTGAAAAAACTGTTTCTTGCAGTTGCTGCTGGTATACTTTGCTGTTTATTTTACATTTGTTGCTTAATCACCTACTGACTTCACCTATCAAATCAGTTGATCTACTATGATACATCTCCAAGATAAATGCCACCATAATCTTCAGCTTCGCATGTCAACAAACAATTTCTCTTCACTTAGATCCTATGCCCCACAACCAGTCTTCACCAAGCGTTTATATCATGTTATCGAAAGATAAAAATAGCGAACGCTATTTCATTGGCTCCAAAACATCTAAACATGAAAATATCGAACATTCAGAACAGCAAATGTTTTCCCATGGGAAAAATTTGCTGCTCCAAAACACATACACACAACATAAGCACATCAAACAAACAGCAACCACACACATACACTTAAATTCCTACATCTAACGCTACACTAAACTAAACATACACTACTATCTATCCACTTACCTTAACCCAAACCCTGACCCTAAAGTCCGTCACTATCGCACACTCACCTAACCCGTACCCTAACCCTAACTCACTTAAACCGCCCTTAACCCTAAAGTCTGTCACTATCACATACACGCTTAACCCATGCCCTAACCCTAACACACTTAACCCGCCCCTAACCCTAACATACAAACA